>NW_026294603.1:0-177909 GCF_007827085.1 Peromyscus californicus insignis
GCGTCTGTTCCCAGCAAATGCAGTGTATTGGAAGCAAGAGAAACTACTGTTCTTGTCAGTTTCCTAAGCAGAGTTGAATTAGATATGTCCCTTTTGTGTAGGAAGCACAGTTCTTTAGTTCTGAGCAAGCTGACAATTCTGGCTATATAGGAAACACAGTAGAGTAGAAGAGTGCTGCTTTCTCTAAAGTAGAGTGTGTTTCTTGTAAGGCGAGCTAGAGTTGATTTCCCTTTCATAAACGGAGTTGAATCACATGCAGTTTCTGGTCCTAGCAGCAAAAGTTGTTTTCTGGTAAGAAGATTCACTATTGTGCTCAATTGGCCTTACACAGTGCAAATAGCACTCGCGTCTTATCCCAGCAAATGCAGTGTATTGGACGCAAGAGAAACTACTGTTCTTGTCAGTTTGCTAAGCAGAGTTGAATTACATATGGCCCTTGTGTGTAGGAAGCACAGTTCTTTAGTTCTGAGCAAGCTGACTGTTCTGGCTATATAGGAAACACAGTAGAGTACAAGAGTGCTGCTTTCTCAAAAGCAGAGTGTGTTTCTTGTAAGGCAAGCTAGAGTTGAATTCCCTTTCATAAACGGAGTTGAATCACATGCAGTTTCTGGTCCTAGCCCTAAGAGTTGTTTTCTGGTAAGGAGAGTCACTATTGTGCTCAATTGGCCATACACATTGCAAATAGCACTCGCGTCTGTTCCCAGCAAATGCAGTGTATTGGAAGCAAGAGAAACTACTGTTCTTGTCAGTTTCCTAAGCAGAGTTGAATTAGATATGGCCCTTTTGTGTAGGAAGCACAGTTCTTTAGTTCTGAGCAAGCTGACAATTCTGGCTATATAGGAAACACAGTAGAGTACAAGAGTGCTGCTTTCTCTAAAGTAGAGTGTGTTTCTTGTAAGGCGAGCTAGAGTTGATTTCCCTTTCATAAACGGAGTTGAATCACATGCAGTTTCTGGTCCTAGCAGCTAAAAGTTGTTTTCTGGTAAGGAGATTCACTATTGTGCTCAATTGGCCTTACACAGTGCAAATAGCACTCGCGTCTTATCCCAGCATAGTGCAGTGTATTGGACGCAAGAGAAACTACTGTTCTTGTCAGTTTGCTAAGCAGAGTTGAATTACATATGGCCCTTGTGTGTAGGAAGCACAGTTCTTTAGTTCTGAGCAAGCTGACTGTTCTGGCTATATAGGAAACACAGTAGAGTAGAAGAGTGCTGCTTTCTCAAAAGCAGAGTGTGTTTCTTGTAAGGCAAGCTAGAGTTGAATTCCCTTTCATAAACGGAGTTGAATCACATGCAGTTTCTGGTCCTAGCCCTAAGAGTTGTTTTCTGGTAAGGAGAGTCACTATTGTGCTCAATTGGCCATACACAGTGCAAATAGCACTCGCGTCTGTTCCCAGCAAGTGCAGTGTATTGGACGCAAGAGAAACTACTGTTCTTGTCAGTTTCCTAAGCAGAGTTGAATTAGATATGGCCCTTGTGTGTAGGAAGCACAGTTCTTTGGTTCTGAGCAAGCTGACTGTTCTGGCTCTATAGGAAACACAGTAGAGTAGAAGAGTGCTGCTTTCTCAAAAGCAGAGTGTGTTTCTTGTAAGGCGAGCTAGAGTTGAATTCCCTTTCATAAACGGAGTTGAATCACATGCAGTTTCTGGTCCTAGCCCAAGAGTTGTTTTCTGGTAAGGAGAGTCACTATTGTGCTCAATTGGCCATACACATTGCAAATAGCACTCGCGTCTGTTCCCAGCAAATGCAGTGTATTGGAAGCAAGAGAAACTACTGTTCTTGTCAGTTTCCTAAGCAGAGTTGAATTAGATATGGCCCTTTTGTGTAGGAAGCACAGTTCTTTAGTTCTGAGCAAGCTGACTGTTCTGGCTATATAGGAAACACAGTAGAGTACAAGAGTGCTGCTTTCTCTAAAGTAGAGTGTGTTTCTTGTAAGGCGAGCTAGAGTTGATTTCCCTTTCATAAACGGAGTTGAATCACATGCAGTTTCTGGTCCTAGCAGCAAAAGTTGTTTTCTGGTAAGGAGAGTCACTATTGTGCTCAATTGGCCATACACAGTGCAAATAGCACTCGCTTCTGTTCTCAGCAAGTGCAGTGTATTGGACGCAAGAGAAACTACTGTTCTTGTCAGTTTCCTAAGCAGAGTTGAACTAGTTATGGCCATTGTGTGTAGGAAGCACAGTTCTTTGGTTCTGAGCAAGCTGACTGTTCTGGCTCTATAGGAAACACAGTAGAGTAGAAGAGTGCTGCTTTCTCAAAACACAGTGTGTTTCTTGTAAGGCGAGCCAGAGTTTAATTCCCTTTCATAAATGGAGTTGAATCACATGCAGTTTCTGGTCCTAGCACCAAGAGTTGTTTTCTAGTAAGGAGAGTCACTATTGTGCTCATTTGGCCATACACAGTGCAAATAGCACTCGCGTCTGTACCCAACAAATGCATTTTATTGGACGCAAGAGAAACTACTGTTCTTGTCAGTTTCCTAAGCAGAGTTGAATTAGATATTGCCCTTTTGTGTAGGAAGCACAGTTCTTTAGTTCTGAGCAAGCTGACAGTTCTGGCTATATAGGAAACACAGTAGAATAGAAGAGTGCTGCTTTCTCTAAAGCAGAGTGTGTTTCTTGTAAGGCAAGCTAGAGTTGATTTCCCATTCATAAACGGAGTTGAATCACATGCAGTTTCTGGTCCTAGCAGCAAAAGTTGTTTTCTGGTAAGGAGAGTCACTATTGTGCTCAATTGGCCATACACAGTGCAAATAGCACTCGCTTCTGTTCTCAGCAAGTGCAGTGTATTGGACGCAAGTGAAACTACTGTTCTTGTCAGTTTCCTAAGCAGAGTTGAACTAGTTATGGCCATTGTGTGTAGGAAGCACAATTCTTTGGTTCTGAGCAAGCTGACTGTTCTCGCTCTATAGGAAACACAGTAGAGTAGAAGAGTGCTGCTTTCTCAAAAGCAGAGTGTGTTTCTTGTAAGGCGAGCCAGAGTTTAATTCACTTTCATAAACGGAGTTGAATAACATGCAGTTTCTGTTCCTAACACCAAGAGTTGTTTTCTGGTAAGGAGAGTCACTATTGTGCTCAATTGGCCATACACATTGCAAATAGCACTCGCGTCTGTTCCCAGCAAATGCAGTGTATTGGAAGCAAGAGAAACTACTGTTCTTGTCAGTTTCCTAAGCAGAGTTGAATTAGATATGGCCCTTTTGTGTAGGAAGCACAGTTCTTTAGTTCTGAGCAAGCTGACAATTCTGGCTATATAGGAAACACAGTAGAGTAGAAGAGTGCTGCTTTCTCTAAAGTAGAGTGTGTTTCTTGTAAGGCGAGCTAGAGTTGATTTCCCTTTCATAAACGGAGTTGAATCACATGCAGTTTCTGGTCCTAGCAGCAAAAGTTGTTTTCTGGTAAGAAGATTCACTATTGTGCTCAATTGGCCTTACACAGTGCAAATAGCACTCGCGTCTTATCCCAGCAAATGCAGTGTATTGGACGCAAGAGAAACTACTGTTCTTGTCAGTTTCCTAAGCAGAGTTGAATTAGATATGGCCCTTTTGTGTAGGAAGCACAGTTCTTTAGTTCTGAGCAAGCTGACTGTTCTGGCTATATAGGAAACACAGTAGAGTACAAGAGTGCTGCTTTCTCTAAAGTAGAGTGTGTTTCTTGTAAGGCGAGCTAGAGTTGATTTCCCTTTCATAAACGGAGTTGAATCACATGCAGTTTCTGGTCCTAGCCCTAAGAGTTGTTTTCTGGTAAGGAGAGTCACTATTGTGCTCAATTGGCCATACACAGTGCAAATAGCACTCGCTTCTGTTCTCAGCAAGTGCAGTGTATTGGACGCAAGAGAAACTACTGTTCTTGTCAGTTTCCTAAGCAGAGTTGAATTACATATGGCCCTTGTGTGTAGGAAGCACAGTTCTTTGGTTCTGAGCAAGCTGACTGTTCTGGCTCTATAGGAAACACAGTAGAGTAGAAGAGTGCTGCTTTCTCAAAACACAGTGTGTTTCTTGTAAGGCGAGCCAGAGTTTAATTCCCTTTCATAAATGGAGTTGAATCACATGCAGTTTCTGGTCCTAGCACCAAGAGTTGTTTTCTAGTAAGGAGAGTCACTATTGTGCTCATTTGGCCATACACAGTGCAAATAGCACTCGCGTCTGTACCCAACAAATGCATTTTATTGGACGCAAGAGAAACTACTGTTCTTGTCAGTTTCCTAAGCAGAGTTGAATTAGATATTGCCCTTTTGTGTAGGAAGCACAGTTCTTTAGTTCTGAGCAAGCTGACAGTTCTGGCTATATAGGAAACACAGTAGAATAGAAGAGTGCTGCTTTCTCTAAAGCAGAGTGTGTTTCTTGTAAGGCAAGCTAGAGTTGATTTCCCATTCATAAACGGAGTTGAATCACATGCAGTTTCTGGTCCTAGCAGCAAAAGTTGTTTTCTGGTAAGGAGAGTCACTATTGTGCTCAATTGGCCATACACAGTGCAAATAGCACTCGCTTCTGTTCTCAGCAAGTGCAGTGTATTGGACGCAAGTGAAACTACTGTTCTTGTCAGTTTCCTAAGCAGAGTTGAACTAGTTATGGCCATTGTGTGTAGGAAGCACAATTCTTTGGTTCTGAGCAAGCTGACTGTTCTCGCTCTATAGGAAACACAGTAGAGTAGAAGAGTGCTGCTTTCTAAAAAGCAGAGTGTGTTTCTTGTAAGGCGAGCCAGAGTTTAATTCACTTTCATAAACGGAGTTGAATAACATGCAGTTTCTGTTCCTAACACCAAGAGTTGTTTTCTGGTAAGGAGAGTCACTATTGTGCTCAATTGGCCATACACATTGCAAATAGCACTCGCGTCTGTTCCCAGCAAATGCAGTGTATTGGAAGCAAGAGAAACTACTGTTCTTGTCAGTTATCTAAGCAGAGTTGAATTAGATATGTCCCTTTTGTGTAGGAAGCACAGTTCTTTAGTCCTGAGCAAGCTGACAATTCTGGCTATATAGGAAACACAGTAGAGTAGAAGAGTGCTGCTTTCTCTAAAGTAGAGTGTGTTTCTTGTAAGGCGAGCTAGAGTTGATTTCCCTTTCATAAACGGAGTTGAATCACATGCAGTTTCTGGTCCTAGCAGCAAAAGTTGTTTTCTGGTAAGAAGATTCACTATTGTGCTCAATTGGCCTTACACAGTGCAAATAGCACTCGCGTCTTATCCCAGCAAATGCAGTGTATTGGACGCAAGAGAAACTACTGTTCTTGTCAGTTTGCTAAGCAGAGTTGAATTACATATGGCCCTTGTGTGTAGGAAGCACAGTTCTTTAGTTCTGAGCAAGCTGACTGTTCTGGCTATATAGGAAACACAGTAGAGTAGAAGAGTGCTGCTTTCTCAAAAGCAGAGTGTGTTTCTTGTAAGGCAAGCTAGAGTTGAATTCCCTTTCATAAACGGAGTTGAATCACATGCAGTTTCTGGTCCTAGCCCTAAGAGTTGTTTTCTGGTAAGGAGAGTCACTATTGTGCTCAATTGGCCATACACATTGCAAATAGCACTCGCGTCTGTTCCCAGCAAATGCAGTGTATTGGAAGCAAGAGAAACTACTGTTCTTGTCAGTTTCCTAAGCAGAGTTGAATTAGATATGGCCCTTTTGTGTAGGAAGCACAGTTCTTTAGTTCTGAGCAAGCTGACAATTCTGGCTATATAGGAAACACAGTAGAGTACAAGAGTGCTGCTTTCTCTAAAGTAGAGTGTGTTTCTTGTAAGGCGAGCTAGAGTTGATTTCCCTTTCATAAACGGAGTTGAATCACATGCAGTTTCTGGTCCTAGCAGCAAAAGTTGTTTTCTGGTAAGGAGATTCACTATTATGCTCAATTGGCCTTACACAGTGCAAATAGCACTCGCGTCTTATCCCAGCATATGCAGTGTATTGGACGCAAGAGAAACTACTGTTCTTGTCAGTTTGCTAAGGAGAGTTGAATTACATATGGCCCTTTTGTGTAGGAAGCACAGTTCTTTAGTTCTGAGCAAGCTGACTGTTCTGGCTATATAGGAAACACACTAGAGTAGAAGAGTGCTGCTTTCTCAAAAGCACAGTGTGTTTCTTGTAAGGCAAGCTAGAGTTGAATTCCCTTTCATAAACGGAGTTGAATCACATGCAGTTTCTGGTCCTAGCCCTAAGAGTTGTTTTCTGGTAAGGAGAGTCACTATTGTGCTCATTTGGCCATACACAGTGCAAATAGCACTCGCGACTGTACCCAGCAAGTGCATTGTATTGGACGCAAGAGAAACTACTGTTCTTGTCAGTTTGCTAAGCAGAGTTGAATTACATATGGCCCTTGTGTGTAGGAAGCACAGTTCTTTGGTTCTGAGCAAGCTGACTGTTCTGGCTCTATAGGAAACACAGTAGAGTAGAAGAGTGCTGCTTTCTCAAAAGCAGAGTGTGTTTCTTGTAATGCAAGCTAGAGTTGAATTCCCTTTCATAAACGGAGTTGAATCACATGCAGTTTGTGGTCCTAGCCCTAAGAGTTGTTTTCTGGTAAGGAGAGTCACTATTGTGCTCAATTGGCCATACACATTGCAAATAGCACTCGCGTCTGTTCCCAGCAAATGCAGTGTATTGGAAGCAAGAGAAACTACTGTTCTTGTCAGTTTCCTAAGCAGAGTTGAATTAGATATGGCCCTTTTGTGTAGGAAGCACAGTTCTTTAGTTCTGAGCAAGCTGACAATTCTGGCTATATAGGAAACACAGTAGAGTACAAGAGTGCTGCTTTCTCTAAAGTAGAGTGTGTTTCTTGTAAGGCGAGCTAGAGTTGATTTCCCTTTCATAAACGGAGTTGAATCACATGCAGTTTCTGGTCCTAGCAGCAAAAGTTGTTTTCTGGTAAGGAGATTCACTATTATGCTCAATTGGCCTTACACAGTGCAAATAGCACTCGCGTCTTATCCCAGCATATGCAGTGTATTGGACGCAAGAGAAACTACTGTTCTTGTCAGTTTGCTAAGGAGAGTTGAATTACATATGGCCCTTGTGTGTAGGAAGCACAGTTCTTTAGTTCTGAGCAAGCTGACTGTTCTGGCTATATAGGAAACACAGTAGAGTAGAAGAGTGCTGCTTTCTCAAAAGCAGAGTGTGTTTCTTGTAAGGCAAGCTAGAGTTGAATTCCCTTTCATAAACGGAGTTGAATCACATGCAGTTTCTGGTCCTAGCCCTAAGAGTTGTTTTCTGGTAAGGAGAGTCACTATTGTGCTCAATTGGCCATACACATTGCAAATAGCACTCGCGTCTGTTCCCAGCAAATGCAGTGTATTGGAAGCAAGAGAAACTACTGTTCTTGTCAGTTTCCTAAGCAGAGTTGAATTAGATATGGCCCTTTTGTGTAGGAAGCACAGTTCTTTAGTTCTGAGCAAGCTGACAATTCTGGCTATATAGGAAACACAGTAGAGTAGAAGAGTGCTGCTTTCTCTAAAGTAGAGTGTGTTTCTTGTAAGGCGAGCTAGAGTTGATTTCCCTTTCATAAACGGAGTTGAATCACATGCAGTTTCTGGTCCTAGCAGCAAAAGTTGTTTTCTGGTAAGGAGATTCACTATTATGCTCAATTGGCCTTACACAGTGCAAATAGCACTCGCGTCTTATCCCAGCAAAGGTAGTGTATTGGACTCAAGAGAAACTACTGTTCTTGTCAGTTTGCTAAGGAGAGTTGAATTACATATGGCCCTTGTGTGTAGGAAGCACAGTTCTTTAGTTCTGAGCAAGCTGACTGTTCTGGCTATATGGGAAACACAGTAGAGTAGAAGAGTGCTGCTTTCTCAAAAGCAGAGTGTGTTTCTTGTAAGGCAAGCTAGAGTTGAATTCCCTTTCATAAACGGAGTTGAATCACATGCAGTTTCTGGTCCTAGCCCTAAGAGTTGTTTTCTGGTAAGGAGAGTCACTATTGTGCTCAATTGGCCATACACATTGCAAATAGCACTCGCGTCTGTTCCCAGCAAATGCAGTGTATTGGAAGCAAGAGAAACTACTGTTCTTGTCAGTTTCCTAAGCAGAGTTGAATTAGATATGGCCCTTTTGTGTAGGAAGCACAGTTCTTTAGTTCTGAGCAAGCTGACAATTCTGGCTATATAGGAAACACAGTAGAGTACAAGAGTGCTGCTTTCTCTAAAGTAGAGTGTGTTTCTTGTAAGGCGAGCTAGAGTTGATTTCCCTTTCATAAACGGAGTTGAATCACATGCAGTTTCTGGTCCTAGCAGCAAAAGTTGTTTTCTGGTAAGGAGATTCACTATTGTGCTCAATTGGCCTTACACAGTGCAAATAGCACTCGCGTCTTATCCCAGCAAATGCAGTGTATTGGACGCAAGAGAAACTACTGTTCTTGTCAGTTTCCTAAGCAGAGTTGAATTAGATATTGCCCTTTTGTGTAGGAAGCACAGTTCTTTAGTTCTGAGCAAGCTGACAGTTCTGGCTATATAGGAAACACAGTAGAATAGAAGAGTGCTGCTTTCTCTAAAGCAGAGTGTGTTTCTTGTAAGGCAAGCTAGAGTTGATTTCCCATTCATAAACGGAGTTGAATCACATGCAGTTTCTGGTCCTAGCAGCAAAAGTTGTTTTCTGGTAAGGAGAGTCACTATTGTGCTCAATTGGCCATACACAGTGCAAATAGCACTCGCTTCTGTTCTCAGCAAGTGCAGTGTATTGGACGCAAGTGAAACTACTGTATTTGTCAGTTTCCTAAGCAGAGTTGAACTAGTTATGGCCATTGTGTGTAGGAAGCACAATTCTTTGGTTCTGAGCAAGCTGACTGTTCTCGCTCTATAGGAAACACAGTAGAGTAGAAGAGTGCTGCTTTCTCAAAAGCAGAGTGTGTTTCTTGTAAGGCGAGCCAGAGTTTAATTCACTTTCATAAACGGAGTTGAATAACATGCAGTTTCTGTTCCTAACACCAAGAGTTGTTTTCTGGTAAGGAGAGTCACTATTGTGCTCAATTGGCCATACACATTGCAAATAGCACTCGCGTCTGTTCCCAGCAAATGCAGTGTATTGGAAGCAAGAGAAACTACTGTTCTTGTCAGTTTCCTAAGCAGAGTTGAATTAGATATGGCCCTTTTGTGTAGGAAGCACAGTTCTTTAGTTCTGAGCAAGCTGACAATTCTGGCTATATAGGAAACACAGTAGAGTACAAGAGTGCTTCTTTCTCTAAAGTAGAGTGTGTTTCTTGTAAGGCGAGCTAGAGTTGATTTCCCTTTCATAAACGGAGTTGAATCACATGCAGTTTCTGGTCCTAGCAGCAAAAGTTGTTTTCTGGTAAGGAGATTCACTATTGTGCTCAATTGGCCTTACACAGTGCAAATAGCACTCGCGTCTTATCCCAGCAAATGCAGTGTATTGGACGCAAGAGAAACTACTGTTCTTGTCAGTTTCCTAAGCAGAGTTGAATTAGATATGGCCCTTTTGTGTAGGAAGCACAGTTCTTTAGTTCTGAGCAAGCTGACTGTTCTGGCTATATAGGAAACACAGTAGAGTACAAGAGTGCTGCTTTCTCTAAAGTAGAGTGTGTTTCTTGTAAGGCGAGCTAGAGTTGATTTCCCTTTCATAAACGGAGTTGAATCACATGCAGTTTCTGGTCCTAGCCCTAAGAGTTGTTTTCTGGTAAGGAGAGTCACTATTGTGCTCAATTGGCCATACACAGTGCAAATAGCACTCGCTTCTGTTCTCAGCAAGTGCAGTGTATTGGACGCAAGAGAAACTACTGTTCTTGTCAGTTTCCTAAGCAGAGTTGAACTAGTTATGGCCATTGTGTGTAGGAAGCACAGTTCTTTGGTTCTGAGCAAGCTGACTGTTCTGGCTCTATAGGAAACACAGTAGAGTAGAAGAGTGCTGCTTTCTCAAAACACAGTGTGTTTCTTGTAAGGCGAGCCAGAGTTTAATTCCCTTTCATAAATGGAGTTGAATCACATGCAGTTTCTGGTCCTAGCACCAAGAGTTGTTTTCTAGTAAGGAGAGTCACTATTGTGCTCATTTGGCCATACACAGTGCAAATAGCACTCGCGTCTGTACCCAACAAATGCATTTTATTGGACGCAAGAGAAACTACTGTTCTTGTCAGTTTCCTAAGCAGAGTTGAATTAGATATTGCCCTTTTGTGTAGGAAGCACAGTTCTTTAGTTCTGAGCAAGCTGACAGTTCTGGCTATATAGGAAACACAGTAGAATAGAAGAGTGCTGCTTTCTCTAAAGCAGAGTGTGTTTCTTGTAAGGCAAGCTAGAGTTGATTTCCCATTCATAAACGGAGTTGAATCACATGCAGTTTCTGGTCCTAGCAGCAAAAGTTGTTTTCTGGTAAGGAGAGTCACTATTGTGCTCAATTGGCCATACACAGTGCAAATAGCACTCGCTTCTGTTCTCAGCAAGTGCAGTGTATTGGACGCAAGTGAAACTACTGTTCTTGTCAGTTTCCTAAGCAGAGTTGAACTAGTTATGGCCATTGTGTGTAGGAAGCACAATTCTTTGGTTCTGAGCAAGCTGACTGTTCTCGCTCTATAGGAAACACAGTAGAGTAGAAGAGTGCTGCTTTCTCAAAAGCAGAGTGTGTTTCTTGTAAGGCGAGCCAGAGTTTAATTCACTTTCATAAACGGAGTTGAATAACATGCAGTTTCTGTTCCTAACACCAAGAGTTGTTTTCTGGTAAGGAGAGTCACTATTGTGCTCAATTGGCCATACACATTGCAAATAGCACTCGCGTCTGTTCCCAGCAAATGCAGTGTATTGGAAGCAAGAGAAACTACTGTTCTTGTCAGTTATCTAAGCAGAGTTGAATTAGATATGTCCCTTTTGTGTAGGAAGCACAGTTCTTTAGTCCTGAGCAAGCTGACAATTCTGGCTATATAGGAAACACAGTAGAGTAGAAGAGTGCTGCTTTCTCTAAAGTAGAGTGTGTTTCTTGTAAGGCGAGCTAGAGTTGATTTCCCTTTCATAAACGGAGTTGAATCACATGCAGTTTCTGGTCCTAGCAGCAAAAGTTGTTTTCTGGTAAGAAGATTCACTATTGTGCTCAATTGGCCTTACACAGTGCAAATAGCACTCGCGTCTTATCCCAGCAAATGCAGTGTATTGGACGCAAGAGAAACTACTGTTCTTGTCAGTTTGCTAAGCAGAGTTGAATTACATATGGCCCTTGTGTGTAGGAAGCACAGTTCTTTAGTTCTGAGCAAGCTGACTGTTCTGGCTATATTAGAAACACAGTAGAGTAGAAGAGTGCTGCTTTCTCAAAAGCAGAGTGTGTTTCTTGTAAGGCAAGCTAGAGTTGAATTCCCTTTCATAAACGGAGTTGAATCACATGCAGTTTCTGGTCCTAGCCCTAAGAGTTGTTTTCTGGTAAGGAGAGTCACTATTGTGCTCAATTGGCCATACACATTGCAAATAGCACTCGCGTCTGTTCCCAGCAAATGCAGTGTATTGGAAGCAAGAGAAACTACTGTTCTTGTCAGTTTCCTAAGCAGAGTTGAATTAGATATGGCCCTTTTGTGTAGGAAGCACAGTTCTTTAGTTCTGAGCAAGCTGACAATTCTGGCTATATAGGAAACACAGTAGAGTACAAGAGTGCTGCTTTCTCTAAAGTAGAGTGTGTTTCTTGTAAGGCGAGCTAGAGTTGATTTCCCTTTCATAAACGGAGTTGAATCACATGCAGTTTCTGGTCCTAGCAGCAAAAGTTGTTTTCTGGTAAGGAGATTCACTATTATGCTCAATTGGCCTTACACAGTGCAAATAGCACTCGCGTCTTATCCCAGCATATGCAGTGTATTGGACGCAAGAGAAACTACTGTTCTTGTCAGTTTGCTAAGGAGAGTTGAATTACATATGGCCCTTTTGTGTAGGAAGCACAGTTCTTTAGTTCTGAGCAAGCTGACTGTTCTGGCTATATAGGAAACACACTAGAGTAGAAGAGTGCTGCTTTCTCAAAAGCACAGTGTGTTTCTTGTAAGGCAAGCTAGAGTTGAATTCCCTTTCATAAACGGAGTTGAATCACATGCAGTTTCTGGTCCTAGCCCTAAGAGTTGTTTTCTGGTAAGGAGAGTCACTATTGTGCTCATTTGGCCATACACAGTGCAAATAGCACTCGCGACTGTACCCAGCAAGTGCATTGTATTGGACGCAAGAGAAACTACTGTTCTTGTCAGTTTGCTAAGCAGAGTTGAATTACATATGGCCCTTGTGTGTAGGAAGCACAGTTCTTTGGTTCTGAGCAAGCTGACTGTTCTGGCTCTATAGGAAACACAGTAGAGTAGAAGAGTGCTGCTTTCTCAAAAGCAGAGTGTGTTTCTTGTAATGCAAGCTAGAGTTGAATTCCCTTTCATAAACGGAGTTGAATCACATGCAGTTTGTGGTCCTAGCCCTAAGAGTTGTTTTCTGGTAAGGAGAGTCACTATTGTGCTCAATTGGCCATACACATTGCAAATAGCACTCGCGTCTGTTCCCAGCAAATGCAGTGTATTGGAAGCAAGAGAAACTACTGTTCTTGTCAGTTTCCTAAGCAGAGTTGAATTAGATATGGCCCTTTTGTGTAGGAAGCACAGTTCTTTAGTTCTGAGCAAGCTGACAATTCTGGCTATATAGGAAACACAGTAGAGTACAAGAGTGCTGCTTTCTCTAAAGTAGAGTGTGTTTCTTGTAAGGCGAGCTAGAGTTGATTTCCCTTTCATAAACGGAGTTGAATCACATGCAGTTTCTGGTCCTAGCAGCAAAAGTTGTTTTCTGGTAAGGAGATTCACTATTATGCTCAATTGGCCTTACACAGTGCAAATAGCACTCGCGTCTTATCCCAGCATATGCAGTGTATTGGACGCAAGAGAAACTACTGTTCTTGTCAGTTTGCTAAGGAGAGTTGAATTACATATGGCCCTTGTGTGTAGGAAGCACAGTTCTTTAGTTCTGAGCAAGCTGACTGTTCTGGCTATATAGGAAACACAGTAGAGTAGAAGAGTGCTGCTTTCTCAAAAGCAGAGTGTGTTTCTTGTAAGGCAAGCTAGAGTTGAATTCCCTTTCATAAACGGAGTTGAATCACATGCAGTTTCTGGTCCTAGCCCTAAGAGTTGTTTTCTGGTAAGGAGAGTCACTATTGTGCTCATTTGGCCATACACAGTGCAAATAGCACTCGCGACTGTACCCAGCAAGTGCATTGTATTGGACGCAAGAGAAACTACTGTTCTTGTCAGTTTGCTAAGCAGAGTTGAATTACATATGGCCCTTGTGTGTAGGAAGCACAGTTCTTTGGTTCTGAGCAAGCTGACTGTTCTGGCTCTATAGGAAACACAGTAGAGTAGAAGAGTGCTGCTTTCTCAAAAGCAGAGTGTGTTTCTTGTAATGCAAGCTAGAGTTGAATTCCCTTTCATAAACGGAGTTGAATCACATGCAGTTTGTGGTCCTAGCCCTAAGAGTTGTTTTCTGGTAAGGAGAGTCACTATTGTGCTCAATTGGCCATACACATTGCAAATAGCACTCGCGTCTGTTCCCAGCAAATGCAGTGTATTGGAAGCAAGAGAAACTACTGTTCTTGTCAGTTTCCTAAGCAGAGTTGAACTAGTTATGGCCATTGTGTGTAGGAAGCACAATTCTTTGGTTCTGAGCAAGCTGACTGTTCTCGCTCTATAGGAAACACAGTAGAGTAGAAGAGTGCTGCTTTCTCAAAAGCAGAGTGTGTTTCTTGTAAGGCGAGCCAGAGTTTAATTCACTTTCATAAACGGAGTTGAATAACATGCAGTTTCTGTTCCTAACACCAAGAGTTGTTTTCTGGTAAGGAGAGTCACTATTGTGCTCAATTGGCCATACACATTGCAAATAGCACTCGCGTCTGTTCCCAGCAAATGCAGTGTATTGGAAGCAAGAGAAACTACTGTTCTTGTCAGTTATCTAAGCAGAGTTGAATTAGATATGTCCCTTTTGTGTAGGAAGCACAGTTCTTTAGTCCTGAGCAAGCTGACAATTCTGGCTATATAGGAAACACAGTAGAGTAGAAGAGTGCTGCTTTCTCTAAAGTAGAGTGTGTTTCTTGTAAGGCGAGCTAGAGTTGATTTCCCTTTCATAAACGGAGTTGAATCACATGCAGTTTCTGGTCCTAGCAGCAAAAGTTGTTTTCTGGTAAGAAGATTCACTATTGTGCTCAATTGGCCTTACACAGTGCAAATAGCACTCGCGTCTTATCCCAGCAAATGCAGTGTATTGGACGCAAGAGAAACTACTGTTCTTGTCAGTTTGCTAAGCAGAGTTGAATTACATATGGCCCTTGTGTGTAGGAAGCACAGTTCTTTAGTTCTGAGCAAGCTGACTGTTCTGGCTATATTAGAAACACAGTAGAGTAGAAGAGTGCTGCTTTCTCAAAAGCAGAGTGTGTTTCTTGTAAGGCAAGCTAGAGTTGAATTCCCTTTCATAAACGGAGTTGAATCACATGCAGTTTCTGGTCCTAGCCCTAAGAGTTGTTTTCTGGTAAGGAGAGTCACTATTGTGCTCAATTGGCCATACACATTGCAAATAGCACTCGCGTCTGTTCCCAGCAAATGCAGTGTATTGGAAGCAAGAGAAACTACTGTTCTTGTCAGTTTCCTAAGCAGAGTTGAATTAGATATGGCCCTTTTGTGTAGGAAGCACAGTTCTTTAGTTCTGAGCAAGCTGACAATTCTGGCTATATAGGAAACACAGTAGAGTAGAAGAGTGCTGCTTTCTCTAAAGTAGAGTGTGTTTCTTGTAAGGCGAGCTAGAGTTGATTTCCCTTTCATAAACGGAGTTGAATCACATGCAGTTTCTGGTCCTAGCAGCAAAAGTTGTTTTCTGGTAAGGAGATTCACTATTATGCTCAATTGGCCTTACACAGTGCAAATAGCACTCGCGTCTTATCCCAGCATATGCAGTGTATTGGACGCAAGAGAAACTACTGTTCTTGTCAGTTTGCTAAGGAGAGTTGAATTACATATGGCCCTTTTGTGTAGGAAGCACAGTTCTTTAGTTCTGAGCAAGCTGACTGTTCTGGCTATATAGGAAACACACTAGAGTAGAAGAGTGCTGCTTTCTCAAAAGCACAGTGTGTTTCTTGTAAGGCAAGCTAGAGTTGAATTCCCTTTCATAAACGGAGTTGAATCACATGCAGTTTCTGGTCCTAGCCCTAAGAGTTGTTTTCTGGTAAGGAGAGTCACTATTGTGCTCATTTGGCCATACACAGTGCAAATAGCACTCGCGACTGTACCCAGCAAGTGCATTGTATTGGACGCAAGAGAAACTACTGTTCTTGTCAGTTTGCTAAGCAGAGTTGAATTACATATGGCCCTTGTGTGTAGGAAGCACAGTTCTTTGGTTCTGAGCAAGCTGACTGTTCTGGCTCTATAGGAAACACAGTAGAGTAGAAGAGTGCTGCATTCTCAAAAGCAGAGTGTGTTTCTTGTAATGCAAGCTAGAGTTGAATTCCCTTTCATAAACGGAGTTGAATCACATGCAGTTTGTGGTCCTAGCCCTAAGAGTTGTTTTCTGGTAAGGAGAGTCACTATTGTGCTCAATTGGCCATACACATTGCAAATAGCACTCGCGTCTGTTCCCAGCAAATGCAGTGTATTGGAAGCAAGAGAAACTACTGTTCTTGTCAGTTTCCTAAGCAGAGTTGAATTAGATATGGCCCTTTTGTGTAGGAAGCACAGTTCTTTAGTTCTGAGCAAGCTGACAATTCTGGCTATATAGGAAACACAGTAGAGTACAAGAGTGCTGCTTTCTCTAAAGTAGAGTGTGTTTCTTGTAAGGCGAGCTAGAGTTGATTTCCCTTTCATAAACGGAGTTGAATCACATGCAGTTTCTGGTCCTAGCAGCAAAAGTTGTTTTCTGGTAAGGAGATTCACTATTATGCTCAATTGGCCTTACACAGTGCAAATAGCACTCGCGTCTTATCCCAGCATATGCAGTGTATTGGACGCAAGAGAAACTACTGTTCTTGTCAGTTTGCTAAGGAGAGTTGAATTACATATGGCCCTTGTGTGTAGGAAGCACAGTTCTTTAGTTCTGAGCAAGCTGACTGTTCTGGCTATATAGGAAACACAGTAGAGTAGAAGAGTGCTGCTTTCTCAAAAGCAGAGTGTGTTTCTTGTAAGGCAAGCTAGAGTTGAATTCCCTTTCATAAACGGAGTTGAATCACATGCAGTTTCTGGTCCTAGCCCTAAGAGTTGTTTTCTGGTAAGGAGAGTCACTATTGTGCTCATTTGGCCATACACAGTGCAAATAGCACTCGCGACTGTACCCAGCAAGTGCATTGTATTGGACGCAAGAGAAACTACTGTTCTTGTCAGTTTGCTAAGCAGAGTTGAATTACATATGGCCCTTGTGTGTAGGAAGCACAGTTCTTTGGTTCTGAGCAAGCTGACTGTTCTGGCTCTATAGGAAACACAGTAGAGTAGAAGAGTGCTGCTTTCTCAAAAGCAGAGTGTGTTTCTTGTAATGCAAGCTAGAGTTGAATTCCCTTTCATAAACGGAGTTGAATCACATGCAGTTTGTGGTCCTAGCCCTAAGAGTTGTTTTCTGGTAAGGAGAGTCACTATTGTGCTCAATTGGCCATACACATTGCAAATAGCACTCGCGTCTGTTCCCAGCAAATGCAGTGTATTGGAAGCAAGAGAAACTACTGTTCTTGTCAGTTTCCTAAGCAGAGTTGAATTAGATATGGCCCTTTTGTGTAGGAAGCACAGTTCTTTAGTTCTGAGCAAGCTGACAATTCTGGCTATATAGGAAACACAGTAGAGTACAAGAGTGCTGCTTTCTCTAAAGTAGAGTGTGTTTCTTGTAAGGCGAGCTAGAGTTGATTTCCCTTTCATAAACGGAGTTGAATCACATGCAGTTTCTGGTCCTAGCAGCAAAAGTTGTTTTCTGGTAAGGAGATTCACTATTATGCTCAATTGGCCTTACACAGTGCAAATAGCACTCGCGTCTTATCCCAGCATATGCAGTGTATTGGACGCAAGAGAAACTACTGTTCTTGTCAGTTTGCTAAGGAGAGTTGAATTACATATGGCCCTTGTGTGTAGGAAGCACAGTTCTTTAGTTCTGAGCAAGCTGACTGTTCTGGCTATATAGGAAACACAGTAGAGTAGAAGAGTGCTGCTTTCTCAAAAGCAGAGTGTGTTTCTTGTAAGGCAAGCTAGAGTTGAATTCCCTTTCATAAACGGAGTTGAATCACATGCAGTTTCTGGTCCTAGCCCTAAGAGTTGTTTTCTGGTAAGGAGAGTCACTATTGTGCTCAATTGGCCATACACATTGCAAATAGCACTCGCGTCTGTTCCCAGCAAATGCAGTGTATTGGAAGCAAGAGAAACTACTGTTCTTGTCAGTTTCCTAAGCAGAGTTGAATTAGATATGGCCCTTTTGTGTAGGAAGCACAGTTCTTTATTACTGAGCAAGCTGACAATTCTGGCTATATAGGAAACACAGTAGAGTAGAAGAGTGCTGCTTTCTCTAAAGTAGAGTGTGTTTCTTGTAAGGCGAGCTAGAGTTGATTTCCCTTTCATAAACGGAGTTGAATCACATGCAGTTTCTGGTCCTAGCAGCAAAAGTTGTTTTCTGGTAAGGAGATTCACTATTATGCTCAATTGGCCTTACACAGTGCAAATAGCACTCGCGTCTTATCCCAGCAAAGGCAGTGTATTGGACTCAAGAGAAACTACTGTTCTTGTCAGTTTGCTAAGGAGAGTTGAATTACATATGGCCCTTGTGTGTAGGAAGCACAGTTCTTTAGTTCTGAGCAAGCTGACTGTTCTGGCTATATAGGAAACACAGTAGAGTAGAAGAGTGCTGCTTTCTCAAAAGCAGAGTGTGTTTCTTGTAAGGCAAGCTAGAGTTGAATTCCCTTTCATAAACGGAGTTGAATCACATGCAGTTTCTGGTCCTAGCCCTAAGAGTTGTTTTCTGGTAAGGAGAGTCACTATTGTGCTCAATTGGCCATACACATTGCAAATAGCACTCGCGTCTGTTCCCAGCAAATGCAGTGTATTGGAAGCAAGAGAAACTACTGTTCTTGTCAGTTTCCTAAGCAGAGTTGAATTAGATATGGCCCTTTTGTGTAGGAAGCACAGTTCTTTAGTTCTGAGCAAGCTGACAATTCTGGCTATATAGGAAACACAGTAGAGTACAAGAGTGCTGCTTTCTCTAAAGTAGAGTGTGTTTCTTGTAAGGCGAGCTAGAGTTGATTTCCCTTTCATAAACGGAGTTGAATCACATGCAGTTTCTGGTCCTAGCAGCAAAAGTTGTTTTCTGGTAAGGAGATTCACTATTGTGCTCAATTGGCCTTACACAGTGCAAATAGCACTCGCGTCTTATCCCAGCAAATGCAGTGTATTGGACGCAAGAGAAACTACTGTTCTTGTCAGTTTGCTAAGCAGAGTTGAATTACATATGGCCCTTGTGTGTAGGAAGCACAGTTCTTTAGTTCTGAGCAAGCTGACTGTTCTGGCTATATAGGAAACACAGTAGAGTAGAAGAGTGCTGCTTTCTCAAAAGCAGAGTGTGTTTCTTGTAAGGCAAGCTAGAGTTGAATTCCCTTTCATAAACGGAGTTGAATCACATGCAGTTTCTGGTCCTAGCCCTAAGAGTTGTTTTCTGGTAAGGAGAGTCACTATTGTGCTCAATTGGCCATACACATTGCAAATAGCACTCGCGTCTGTTCCCAGCAAATGCAGTGTATTGGAAGCAAGAGAAACTACTGTTCTTGTCAGTTTCCTAAGCAGAGTTGAATTAGATATGGCCCTTTTGTGTAGGAAGCACAGTTCTTTAGTTCTGAGCAAGCTGACAATTCTGGCTATATAGGAAACACAGTAGAATAGAAGAGTGCTGCTTTCTCTAAAGCAGAGTGTGTTTCTTGTAAGGCAAGCTAGAGTTGATTTCCCATTCATAAACGGAGTTGAATCACATGCAGTTTCTGGTCCTAGCCCTAAGAGTTGTTTTCTGGTAAGGAGAGTCACTATTGTGCTCATTTGGCCATACACAGTGCAAATAGCACTCGCGACTGTACCCAGCAAGTGCATTGTATTGGACGCAAGAGAAACTACTGTTCTTGTCAGTTTGCTAAGCAGAGTTGAATTACATATGGCCCTTGTGTGTAGGAAGCACAGTTCTTTGGTTCTGAGCAAGCTGACTGTTCTGGCTCTATAGGAAACACAGTAGAGTAGAAGAGTGCTGCTTTCTCAAAAGCAGAGTGTGTTTCTTGTAATGCAAGCTAGAGTTGAATTCCCTTTCATAAACGGAGTTGAATCACATGCAGTTTGTGGTCCTAGCAGCAAGAGTTGTTTTCTGGTAAGGAGAGTCACTATTGTGCCCAATAGGCCATACACATTGCAAATAGCACTCGCGTCTGTTCCCAGCAAATGCAGTGTATTGGAAGCAAGAGAAACTACTGTTCTTGTCAGTTTCCTAAGCAGAGTTGAATTAGATATGGCCCTTTTGTGTAGGAAGCACAGTTCTTTAGTTCTGAGCAAGCTGACAATTCTGGCTATATAGGAAACACAGTAGAGTACAAGAGTGCTGCTTTCTCTAAAGTAGAGTGTGTTTCTTGTAAGGCGAGCTAGAGTTGATTTCCCTTTCATAAACGGAGTTGAATCACATGCAGTTTCTGGTCCTAGCAGCAAAAGTTGTTTTCTGGTAAGGAGAGTCACTATTGTGCTCAATTGGTCATACACAGTACAAATAGCACTCGCTTCTGTTCTCAGCAAGTGCAGTGTATTGGACGCAAGTGAAACTACTGTTCTTGTCAGTTTCCTAAGCAGAGTTGAACTAGTTATGGCCATTGTGTGTAGGAAGCACAATTCTTTGGTTCTGAGCAAGCTGACTGTTCTCGCTCTAAAGGAAACACAGTAGAGTAGAAGAGTGCTGCTTTCTCAAAAGCAGAGTGTGTTTCTTGTAAGGCGAGCCAGAGTTTAATTCACTTTCATAAACGGAGTTGAATAACATGCAGTTTCTGGTCCTAACACCAAGAGTTGTTTTCTGGTAAGGAGAGTCACTATTGTGCTCAATTGGCCATACACATTGCAAATAGCACTCGCGTCTGTTCCCAGCAAATGCAGTGTATTGGAAGCAAGAGAAACTACTGTTCTTGTCAGTTTCCTAAGCAGAGTTGAATTAGATATGGCCCTTTTGTGTAGGAAGCACAGTTCTTTAGTTCTGAGCAAGCTGACAATTCTGGCTATATAGTTAACACAGTAGAGTACAAGAGTGCTGCTTTCTCTAAAGTAGAGTGTGTTTCTTGTAAGGCGAGCTAGAGTTGATTTCCCTTTCATAAACGGAGTTGAATCACATGCAGTTTCTGGTCCTAGCAGCAAAAGTTGTTTTCTGGTAAGGAGATTCACTATTATGCTCAATTGGCCTTACACAGTGCAAATAGCACTCGCGTCTTATCCCAGCAAAGGCAGTGTATTGGACGCAAGAGAAACTACTGTTCTTGTCAGTTTCCTAAGCAGAGTTGAACTAGTTATGGCCACTGTGTGTAGGAAGCACAGTTCTTTGGTTCTGAGCAAGCTGACTGTTCTGGCTCTATAGGAAACACAGTAGAGTAGAAGAGTACTGCTTTCTCAAAAGCACAGTGTGTTTCTTGTAAGGCGAGCCAGAGTTTAATTCCCTTTCATAAATGGAGTTGAATCACATGCAGTTTCTGGTCCTAGCACCAAGAGTTGTTTTCTAGTAAGGAGAGTCACTATTGTGCTCATTTGGCCATACACAGTGCAAATAGCACTCGCGTCTGTACCTAACAAATGCATTTTATTGGACTCAAGAGAAACTACTGTTCTTGTCAGTTTCCTAAGCAGAGTTGAATTAGATATTGCCATTTTGTGTAGGAAGCACAGTTCTTTAGTTCTGAGCAAGCTGACAGTTCTGGCTATATAGGAAACACAGTAGAATAGAAGAGTGCTGCTTTCTCAAAAGCAGAGTGTGTTTCTTGTAAGGCAAGCTAGAGTTGATTTCCCATTCATAAACGGAGTTGAATCACATGCAGTTTCTGGTCCTAGCCCTAAGAGTTGTTTTCTGGTAAGGAGAGTCACTATTGTGCTCATTTGGCCATACACAGTGCAAATAGCACTCGTGACTGTACCCAGCAAGTGCATTGTATTGGACGCAAGAGAAACTACTGTTCTTGTCAGTTTGCTAAGCAGAGTTGAATTACATATGGCCCTTGTGTGTAGGAAGCACAGTTCTTTGGTTCTGAGCAAGCTGACTGTTCTGGCTCTAGAGGAAACACAGTAGAGTAGAAGAGTGCTGCTTTCTCAAAAGCAGAGTGTGTTTCTTGTAATGCAAGCAAGAGTTGAATTCCCTTTCATAAACGGAGTTGAATCACATGCAGTTTGTGGTCCTAGCAGCAAGAGTTGTTTTCTGGTAAGGAGAGTCACTATTGTGCCCAATAGGCCATACACATTGCAAATAGCACTCGCGTCTGTTCCCAGCAAATGCAGTGTATTGGAAGCAAGAGAAACTACTGTTCTTGTCAGTTTCCTAAGCAGAGTTGAATTAGATATGGCCCTTTTGTGTAGGAAGCACAGTTCTTTAGTTCTGAGCAAGCTGACAATTCTGGCTATATAGGAAACACAGTAGAGTACAAGAGTGCTGCTTTCTCTAAAGTAGAGTGTGTTTCTTGTAAGGCGAGCTAGAGTTGATTTCCCTTTCATAAACGGAGTTGAATCACATGCAGTTTCTGGTCCTAGCAGCAAAAGTTGTTTTCTGGTAAGGAGAGTCACTATTGTGCTCAATTGGCCATACACAGTACAAATAGCACTCGCTTCTGTTCTCAGCAAGTGCAGTGTATTGGACGCAAGTGAAACTACTGTTCTTGTCAGTTTCCTAAGCAGAGTTGAACTAGTTATGGCCATTGTGTGTAGGAAGCACAATTCTTTGGTTCTGAGCAAGCTGACTGTTCTCGCTCTATAGGAAACACAGTAGAGTAGAAGAGTGCTGCTTTCTCAAAAGCAGAGTGTGTTTCTTGTAAGGCGAGCCAGAGCTTAATTCACTTTCATAAACGGAGTTGAATAACATGCAGTTTCTGGTCCTAACACCAAGAGTTGTTTTCTGGTAAGGAGAGTCACTATTGTGCTCAATTGGCCATACACATTGCAAATAGCACTCGCGTCTGTTCCCAGCAAATGCAGTGTATTGGAAGCAAGAGAAACTACTGTTCTTGTCAGTTTCCTAAGCAGAGTTGAATTAGATATGGCCCTTTTGTGTAGGAAGCACAGTTCTTTAGTTCTGAGCAAGCTGACAATTCTGGCTATATAGTTAACACAGTAGAGTACAAGAGTGCTGCTTTCTCTAAAGTAGAGTGTGTTTCTTGTAAGGCGAGCTAGAGTTGATTTCCCTTTCATAAACGGAGTTGAATCACATGCAGTTTCTGGTCCTAGCAGCAAAAGTTGTTTTCTGGTAAGGAGATTCACTATTATGCTCAATTGGCCTTACACAGTGCAAATAGCACTCGCGTCTTATCCCAGCAAAGGCAGTGTATTGGACGCAAGAGAAACTACTGTTCTTGTCAGTTTGCTAAGGAGAGTTGAATTACATATGGTCCATGTGTGTAGGAAGCACAGTTCTTTAGTTCTGAGCAAGCTGACTGTTCTGGCTATATAGGAAACACAGTAGAGTAGAAGAGTGCTGCTTTCTCAAAAGCAGAGTGTGTTTCTTGTAAGGCAAGCTAGAGTTGAATTCCCTTTCATAAACGGAGTTGAATCACATGCAGTTTCTGGTCCTAGCCCTAAGAGTTGTTTTCTGGTAAGGAGAGTCACTATTGTGCTCAATTGGCCATACACATTGCAAATAGCACACGCGTCTGTTCCCAGCAAATGCAGTGTATTGGAAGCAAGAGAAACTACTGTTCTTGTCAGTTTCCTAAGCAGAGTTGAATTAGATATGTCCCTTTTGTGTAGGAAGCACAGTTCTTTAGTTCTGAGCAAGCTGACAATTCTGGCTATACAGGAAACACAGTAGAGTAGAAGAGTGCTGCTTTCTCTAAAGTAGAGTGTGTTTCTTGTAAGGCGAGCTAGAGTTGATTTCCCTTTCATAAACGGAGTTGAATCACATGCAGTTTCTGGTCCTAGCAGCAAAAGTTGTTTTCTGTTAAGGAGATTCACTATTGTGCTCAATTGGCCTTACACAGTGCAAATAGCACTCGCGTCTTATCCCAGCAAATGCAGTGTATTGGACGCAAGAGAAACTACTGTTCTTGTCAGTTTGCTAAGCAGAGTTGAATTACATATGGCCCTTGTGTGTAGGAAGCACAGTTCTTTAGTTCTGAGCAAGCTGACTGTTCTGGCTATATAGGAAACACAGTAGAGTAGAAGAGTGCTGCTTTCTCAAAAGCAGAGTGTGTTTCTTGTAAGGCAAGCTAGAGTTGAATTCCCTTTCATAAACGGAGTTGAATCACATGCAGTTTCTGGTCCTAGCCCTAAGAGTTGTTTTCTGGTAAGGAGAGTCACTATTGTGCTCAATTGGCCATACACATTGCAAATAGCACTCGCGTCTGTTCCCAGCAAATGCAGTGTATTGGAAGCAAGAGAAACTACTGTTCTTGTCAGTTTCCTAAGCAGAGTTGAATTAGATATGGCCCTTTTGTGTAGGAAGCACAGTTCTTTAGTTCTGAGCAAGCTGACAATTCTGGCTATATAGGAAACACAGTAGAGTAGAAGAGTGCTGCTTTCTCTAAAGTAGAGTGTGTTTCTTGTAAGGCGAGCTAGAGTTGATTTCCCTTTCATAAACGGAGTTGAATCACATGCAGTTTCTGGTCCTAGCAGCAAAAGTTGTTTTCTGGTAAGGAGATTCACTATTGTGCGCAATTGGCCTTACACAGTGCAAATAGCACTCGCGTCTTATCCCAGCAAATGCAGTGTATTGGACGCAAGAGAAACTACTGTTCTTGTCAGTTTCCTAAGCAGAGTTGAATTAGATATTGCCCTTTTGTGTAGGAAGCACAGTTCTTTAGTTCTGAGCAAGCTGACAGTTCTGGCTATATAGGAAACACAGTAGAATAGAAGAGCGCTGCTTTCTCTAAAGCAGAGTGTGTTTCTTGTAAGGCAAGCTAGAGTTGATTTCCCATTCATAAACGGAGTTGAATCACATGCAGTTTCTGGTCCTAGCCCTAAGAGTTGTTTTCAGGTAAGGAGAGTCACTATTGTGCTCAATTGGCCATACACATTGCAAATAGCACTCGCGTCTGTTCCCAGCAAATGCAGTGTATTGGAAGCAAGAGAAACTACTGTTCTTGTCAGTTTCCTAAGCAGAGTTGAATTAGATATGGCCCTTTTGTGTAGGAAGCACAGTTCTTTAGTTCTGAGCAAGCTGACAATTCTGGCTATATAGGAAACACAGTAGCGTACAAGAGTGCTGCTTTCTCTAAAGTAGAGTGTGTTTCTTGTAAGGCGAGCTAGAGTTGATTTCACTTTCATAAACGGAGTTGAATCACATGCAGTTTCTGGTCCTAGCAGCAAAAGTTGTTTTCTGGTAAGGAGATTCACTATTGTGCTCAATTGGCCTTACACAGTGCAAATAGCACTCGCGTCTTATCCCAGCAAATGCAGTGTATTGGACGCAAGAGAAACTACTGTTCTTGTCAGTGTGCTAAGCAGAGTTGAATTACATATGGCCCTTGTGTGTAGGAAGCACAGTTCTTTAGTTCTGAGCAAGCTGACTGTTCTGGCTATATAGGAAACACAGTAGAGTAGAAGAGTGCTGCTTTCTCAAAAGCAGAGTGTGTTTCTTGTAAGGCAAGCTAGAGTTGAATTCCCTTTCATAAACGGAGTTGAATCACATGCAGTTTCTGGTCCTAGCCCTAAGAGTTGTTTTCTGGTAAGGAGAGTCACTATTGTGCTCAATTGGCCATACACATTGCAAATAGCACTCGCGTCTGTTCCCAGCAAATGCAGTGTATTGGAAGCAAGAGAAACTACTGTTCTTGTCAGTTTCCTAAGCAGAGTTGAATTAGATATGGCCCTTTTGTGTAGGAAGCACAGTTCTTTAGTTCTGAGCAAGCTGACAATTCTGGCTATATAGGAAACACAGTAGAGTAGAAGAGTGCTGCTTTCTCTAAAGTAGAGTGTGTTTCTTGTAAGGCGAGCTAGAGTTGATTTCCCTTTCATAAACGGAGTTGAATCACATGCAGTTTCTGGTCCTAGCAGCAAAAGTTGTTTTCTGGTAAGGAGATTCACTATTGTGCTCAATTGGCCTTACACAGTACAAATAGCACTCGCGTCTTATCCCAGCAAATGCAGTGTATTGGACGCAAGAGAAACTACTGTTCTTGTCAGTTTGCTAAGCAGAGTTGAATTACATATGGCCCTTCTTGTAGGAAGCACAGTTCTTTAGTTCTGAGCAAGCTGACTGTTCTGGCTATATAGGAAACACAGTAGAGTACAAGAGTGCTGCTTTCTCTAAAGTAGAGTGTGTTTCTCGTAAGGCGAGCTAGAGTTGATTTCCCTTTCATAAACGGAGTTGAATCACATGCAGTTTCTGGTCCTAGCAGCAAAAGTTGTTTTCTGGTAAGGAGAGTCACTATTGTGCTCAATTGGCCATACACAGTGCAAATAGCACTCGCTTCTGTTCTCAGCAAGTGCAGTGTATTGGACGCAAGAGAAACTACTGTTCTTGTCAGTTTCCTAAGCAGAGTTGAACTAGTTATGGCCATTGTGTGTAGGAAGCACAGTTCTTTGGTTCTGAGCAAGCTGACTGTTCTGGCTCTATAGGAAACACAGTAGAGTAGAAGAGTGCTGCTTTCTCAAAGCACAGTGTGTTTCTTGTAAGGCGAGCCAGAGTTTAATTCCCTTTCATAAATGGAGTTGAATCACATGCAGTTTCTGGTCCTAGCACCAAGAGTTGTTTTCTAGTAAGGAGAGTCACTATTGTGCTCATTTGGCCATACACAGTGCAAATAGCACTCGCGTCTGTACCCAGCAAGTGCATTGTATTGGACGCAAGAGAAACTACTGTTCTTGTCAATTTGCTAAGCAGAGCTGAATTACATATGGCCCTTGTGTGTAGGAAGCACAGTTCTTTAGTTCTGAGCAAGCTGACTGTTCTGGCTATATAGGAAACACAGTAGAGTAGAAGAGTGCTGCTTTCTCAAAAGCAGAGTGTGTTTCTTGTAAGGCAAGCTAGAGTTGAATTCCCTTTCATAAACGGAGTTGAATCACATGCAGTTTCTGGTCCTAGCCCTAAGAGTTGTTTTCTGGTAAGGAGAGTCACTATTGTGCTCAATTGGCCATACACATTGCAAATAGCACTCGCGTCTGTTCCCAGCAAATGCAGTGTATTGGAAGCAAGAGAAACTACTGTTCTTGTCAGTTTCCTAAGCAGAGTTGAATTAGATATGGCCCTTTTGTGTAGGAAGCACAGTTCTTTAGTTCTGAGCAAGCTGACAATTCTGGCTATATAGGAAACACAGTAGAGTACAAGAGTGCTGCTTTCTCTAAAGTAGAGTGTGTTTCTTGTAAGGCGAGCTAGAGTTGATTTCCCTTTCATAAACGGAGTTGAATCACATGCAGTTTCTGGTCCTAGCAGCAAAAGTTGTTTTCTGGTAAGGAGATTCACTATTGTGCTCAATTGGCCTTACACAGTGCAAATAGCACTCGCGTCTTATCCCAGCAAATGCAGTGTATTGGACGCAAGAGAAACTACTGTTCTTGTCAGTTTCCTAAGCAGAGTTGAATTAGATATGGCCCTTTTGTGTAGGAAGCACAGTTCTTTAGTTCTGAGCAAGCTGACTGTTCTGGCTATATAGGAAACACAGTAGAGTACAAGAGTGCTGCTTTCTCTAAAGTAGAGTGTGTTTCTTGTAAGGCGAGCTAGAGTTGATTTCCCTTTCATAAACGGAGTTGAATCACATGCAGTTTCTGGTCCTAGCAGCAAAAGTTGTTTTCTGGTAAGGAGAGTCACTATTGTGCTCAATTGGCCATACACAGTGCAAATAGCACTCGCTTCTGTTCTCAGCAAGTGCAGTGTATTGGACGCAAGAGAAACTACTGTTCTTGTCAGTTTCCTAAGCAGAGTTGAACTAGTTATGGCCATTGTGTGTAGGAAGCACAGTTCTTTGGTTCTGAGCAAGCTGACTGTTCTGGCTCTATAGGAAACACAGTAGAGTAGAAGAGTGCTGCTTTCTCAAAACACAGTGTGTTTCTTGTAAGGCAAGCTAGAGTTGAATTCCCTTTCATAAACGGAGTTGAATCACATGCAGTTTCTGGTCCTAGCCCTAAGAGTTGTTTTCTGGTAAGGAGAGTCACTATTGTGCTCAATTGGCCATACACATTGCAAATAGCACTCGCGTCTGTTCCCAGCAAATGCAGTGTATTGGAAGCAAGAGAAACTACTGTTCTTGTCAGTTTCCTAAGCAGAGTTGAATTAGATATGGCCCTTTTGTGTAGGAAGCACAGTTCTTTAGTTCTGAGCAAGCTGACAATTCTGGCTATATAGGAAACACAGTAGCGTACAAGAGTGCTGCTTTCTCTAAAGTAGAGTGTGTTTCTTGTAAGGCGAGCTAGAGTTGATTTCACTTTCATAAACGGAGTTGAATCACATGCAGTTTCTGGTCCTAGCAGCAAAAGTTGTTTTCTGGTAAGGAGATTCACTATTGTGCTCAATTGGCCTTACACAGTGCAAATAGCACTCGCGTCTTATCCCAGCAAAGGCAGTGTATTGGACGCAAGAGAAACTACTGTTCTTGTCAGTGTGCTAAGCAGAGTTGAATTACATATGGCCCTTGTGTGTAGGAAGCACAGTTCTTTAGTTCTGAGCAAGCTGACTGTTCTGGCTATATAGGAAACACAGTAGAGTAGAAGAGTGCTGCTTTCTCAAAAGCAGAGTGTGTTTCTTGTAAGGCAAGCTAGAGTTGAATTCCCTTTCATAAACGGAGTTGAATCACATGCAGTTTCTGGTCCTAGCCCTAAGAGTTGTTTTCTGGTAAGGAGAGTCACTATTGTGCTCAATTGGCCATACACATTGCAAATAGCACTCGCGTCTGTTCCCAGCAAATGCAGTGTATTGGAAGCAAGAGAAACTACTGTTCTTGTCAGTTTCCTAAGCAGAGTTGAATTAGATATGGCCCTTTTGTGTAGGAAGCACAGTTCTTTAGTTCTGAGCAAGCTGACAATTCTGGCTATATAGGAAACACAGTAGAGTACAAGAGTGCTGCTTTCTCTAAAGTAGAGTGTGTTTCTTGTAAGGCGAGCCAGAGTTTAATTCCCTTTCATAAATGGAGTTGAATCACATGCAGTTTCTGGTCCTAGCCCTAAGAGTTGTTTTCTGGTAAGGAGAGTCATTATTGTGCTCAATTGGCCATACACAGTGCAAATAGCACTCGCTTCTGTTCTCAGCAAGTGCAGTGTATTGGACGCAAGAGAAACTACTGTTCTTGTCAGTTTCCTAAGCAGAGTTGAACTAGTTATGGCCATTGTGTGTAGGAAGCACAGTTCTTTGGTTCTGAGCAAGCTGACTGTTCTGGCTCTATAGGAAACACAGTAGAGTAGAAGAGTGCTGCTTTCTCAAAAGCACAGTGTGTTTCTTGTAAGGCGAGCCAGAGTTTAATTCCCTTTCATAAATGGAGTTGAATCACATGCAGTTTCTGGTCCTAGCACCAAGAGTTGTTTTCTAGTAAGGAGAGTCACTATTGTGCTCATTTGGCCATACACAGTGCAAATAGCACTCGCGTCTGTACCCAACAAATGCATTTTATTGGACGCAAGAGAAACTACTGTTCTTGTCAGTTTCCTAAGCAGAGTTGAATTAGATATGGCCCTTTTGTGTAGGAAGCACAGTTCTTTAGTTCTGAGCAAGCTGACAATTCTGGCTATATAGGAAACACAGTAGAGTAGAAGAGTGCTGCTTTCTCTAAAGTAGAGTGTGTTTCTTGTAAGGCGAGCTAGAGTTGATTTCCCTTTCATAAACGGAGTTGAATCACATGCAGTTTCTGGTCCTAGCAGCAAAAGTTGTTTTCTGTTAAGGAGATTCACTATTGTGCTCAATTGGCCTTACACAGTGCAAATAGCACTCGCGTCTTATCCCAGCAAATGCAGTGTATTGGACGCAAGAGAAACTACTGTTCTTGTCAGTTTGCTAAGCAGAGTTGAATTACATATGGCCCTTCTTGTAGGAAGCACAGTTCTTTAGTTCTGAGCAAGCTGACTGTTCTGGCTATATAGGAAACACAGTAGAGTACAAGAGTGCTGCTTTCTCTAAAGTAGAGTGTGTTTCTTGTAAGGCGAGCTAGAGTTGATTTCCCTTTCATAAACGGAGTTGAATCACATGCAGTTTCTGGTCCTAGCAGCAAAAGTTGTTTTCTGGTAAGGAGAGTCACTATTGTGCTCAATTGGCCATACACAGTGCAAATAGCACTCGCTTCTGTTCTCAGCAAGTGCAGTGTATTGGACGCAAGAGAAACTACTGTTCTTGTCAGTTTCCTAAGCAGAGTTGAACTAGTTATGGCCATTGTGTGTAGGAAGCACAGTTCTTTGGTTCTGAGCAAGCTGACTGTTCTGGCTCTATAGGAAACACAGTAGAGTAGAAGAGTGCTGCTTTCTCAAAGCACAGTGTGTTTCTTGTAAGGCGAGCCAGAGTTTAATTCCCTTTCATAAATGGAGTTGAATCACATGCAGTTTCTGGTCCTAGCACCAAGAGTTGTTTTCTAGTAAGGAGAGTCACTATTGTGCTCATTTGGCCATACACAGTGCAAATAGCACTCGCGTCTGTACCCAGCAAGTGCATTGTATTGGACGCAAGAGAAACTACTGTTCTTGTCAATTTGCTAAGCAGAGTTGAATTACATATGGCCCTTGTGTGTAGGAAGCACAGTTCTTTAGTTCTGAGCAAGCTGACTGTTCTGGCTATATAGGAAACACAGTAGAGTAGAAGAGTGCTGCTTTCTCAAAAGCAGAGTGTGTTTCTTGTAAGGCAAGCTAGAGTTGAATTCCCTTTCATAAACGGAGTTGAATCACATGCAGTTTCTGGTCCTAGCCCTAAGAGTTGTTTTCTGGTAAGGAGAGTCACTATTGTGCTCAATTGGCCATACACATTGCAAATAGCACTCGCGTCTGTTCCCAGCAAATGCAGTGTATTGGAAGCAAGAGAAACTACTGTTCTTGTCAGTTTCCTAAGCAGAGTTGAATTAGATATGGCCCTTTTGTGTAGGAAGCATAGTTCTTTAGTTCTGAGCAAGCTGACAATTCTGGCTATATAGGAAACACAGTAGAGTACAAGAGTGCTGCTTTCTCTAAAGTAGAGTGTGTTTCTTGTAAGGCGAGCTAGAGTTGATTTCCCTTTCATAAACGGAGTTGAATCACATGCAGTTTCTGGTCCTAGCAGCAAAAGTTGTTTTCTGGTAAGGAGATTCACTATTGTGCTCAATTGGCCTTACACAGTGCAAATAGCACTCGCGTCTTATCCCAGCAAATGCAGTGTATTGGACGCAAGAGAAACTACTGTTCTTGTCAGTTTCCTAAGCAGAGTTGAATTAGATCTGGCCCTTTTGTGTAGGAAGCACAGTTCTTTAGTTCTGAGCAAGCTGACAGTTCTGGCTCTATAGGAAACACAGTAGAGTAGAAGAGTGCTGCTTTCTCAAAAGCAGAGTGTGTTTCTTGTAAGCCGAGCTAGAGTTCATTTCCCTTTTATAAACGGAGTTGAATCACATGCAGTTTCTGGTCCTAGCAGCAAAAGTTGTTTTCTGGTAAGGAGAGTCACTATTGTGCTCAATTGGCCATACACAGTGCAAATAGCACTCGCTTCTGGTCTCAGCAAGTGCAGTGTATTGGACACAAGAGAAACTACTGTTCTTGTCAGTTTCCTAAGCAGAGTTGAACTAGTTATGGCCATTGTGGGTAGGAAGCACAGTTCTTTGGTTCTGAGCAAGCTGACTGTTCTTGCTCTATAGGAAACACAGTAGAGTAGAAGAGTGCTGCTTTCTCAAAAGCAGAGTGTGTTTCTTGTAAGGCAAGCTAGAGTTGAATTCCCTTTCATAAACGGAGTTGAATCACATGCAGTTTCTGGTCCTAGCCCTAAGAGTTGTTTTCTGGTAAGTAGAGGCACTATTGTGCTCATTTGGCCATACACAGTGCAAATAGCACTCGCGTCTGTACCCAGCAAGTGCATTGTATTGGACGCAAGAGAAACTACTGTTCTTGTCAGTTTGCTAAGCAGAGTTGAATTACATATGGCCCTTGTGTGTAGGAAGCACAGTTCTTTAGTTCTGAGCAAGCTGACTGTTCTGGCTATATAGGAAACACAGTAGAGTAGAAGAGTGCTGCTTTCTCAAAAGCAGAGTGTGTTTCTTGTAAGGCAAGCTAGAGTTGAATTCCCTTTCATAAACGGAGTTGAATCACATGCAGTTTCTGGTCCTAGCCCTAAGAGTTGTTTTCTGGTAAGGAGAGTCACTATTGTGCTCAATTGGCCATACACATTGCAAATAGCACTCGCGTCTGTTCCCAGCAAATGCAGTGTATTGGAAGCAAGAGAAACTTCTGTTCTTGTCAGTTTCCTAAGCAGAGTTGAATTAGATATGGCCCTTTTGTGTAGGAAGCACAGTTCTTTAGTTCTGAGCAAGCTGACAATTCTGGCTATATAGGAAACACAGTAGAGTACAAGAGTGCTGCTTTCTCTAAAGTAGAGTGTGTTTCTTGTAAGGCGAGCTAGAGTTGATTTCCCTTTCATAAACGGAGTTGAATCACATGCAGTTTCTGGTCCTAGCAGCAAAAGTTGTTTTCTGGTAAGGAGAGTCACTATTGTGCTCAATTGGCCTTACACAGTGCAAATAGCACTCGCGTCTTATCCCAGCAAATGCAGTGTATTGGACGCAAGAGAAACTACTGTTCTTGTCAGTTTCCTAAGCAGAGTTGAACTAGTTATGGCCATTGTGTGTAGGAAGCACAGTTCTTTGGTTCTGAGCAAGCTGACTGTTCTGGCTATATAGGAAACACAGTAGAGTAGAAGAGTGCTGCTTTCTCAAAAGCACAGTGTGTTTCTTGTAAGGCAAGCTAGAGTTGAATTCCCTTTCATAAACGGAGTTGAATCACATGCAGTTTCTGGTCCTAGCCCTAAGAGTTGTTTTCTGGTAAGGAGAGTCACTATTGTGCTCAATTGGCCATACACATTGCAAATAGCACTCGCGTCTGTTCCCAGCAAATGCAGTGTATTGGAAGCAAGAGAAACTACTGTTCTTGTCAGTTTCCTAAGCAGAGTTGAATTAGATATGGCCCTTTTGTGTAGGAAGCACAGTTCTTTAGTTCTGAGCAAGCTGACAATTCTGGCTATATAGGAAACACAGTAGAGTACAAGAGTGCTGCTTTCTCTAAAGTAGAGTGTGTTTCTTGTAAGGCGAGCTAGAGTTGATTTCCCTTTCATAAACGGAGTTGAATCACATGCAGTTTCTGGTCCTAGCAGCAAAAGTTGTTTTCTGGTAAGGAGATTCACTATTATGCTCAATTGGCCTTACACAGTGCAAATAGCACTCGCGTCTTATCCCAGCAAATGCAGTGTATTGGACGCAAGAGAAACTACTGTTCTTGTCAGTTTGCTAAGGAGAGTTGAATTACATATGGCCCTTGTGTGTAGGAAGCACAGTTCTTTAGTTCTGAGCAAGCTGACTGTTCTGGCTATATAGGAAACACAGTAGAGTAGAAGAGTGCTGCTTTCTCAAAAGCAGAGTGTGTTTCTTGTAAGGCAAGCTAGAGTTGAATTCCCTTTCATAAACGGAGTTGAATCACATGCAGTTTCTGGTCCTAGCCCTAAGAGTTGTTTTCTGGTAAGGAGAGTCACTATTGTACTCAATTGGCCATACACATTGCAAATAGCACTCGCGTCTGTTCCCAGCAAATGCAGTGTATTGGAAGCAAGAGAAAATACTGTTCTTGTCAGTTTCATAAGCAGAGTTGAATTAGATATGGCCCTTTTGTGTAGGAAGCACAGTTCTTTAGTTCTGAGCAAGCTGACAATTCTGGCTATATAGGAAACACAGTAGAGTACAAGAGTGCTGCTTTCTCTAAAGTAGAGTGTGTTTCTTGTAAGGCGAGCTAGAGTTGATTTCCCTTTCATAAACGGAGTTGAATCACATGCAGTTTCTGGTCCTAGCAGCAAAAGTTGTTTTCTGGTAAGGAGATTCACTATTGTGCTCAATTGGCCTTACACAGTGCAAATAGCACTCGCGTCTTATCCCAGCAAATGCAGTGTATTGGACGCAAGAGAAACTACTGTTCTTGTCAGTTTGCTAAGCAGAGTTGAATTACATATGGCCCTTGTGTGTAGGAAGCACAGTTCTTTAGTTCTGAGCAAGCTGACTGTTCTGGCTATATAGGAAACACAGTAGAGTAGAAGAGTGCTGCTTTCTCAAAAGCAGAGTGTGTTTCTTGTAAGGCAAGCTAGAGTTGAATTCCCTTTCATAAACGGAGTTGAATCACATGCAGTTTCTGGTCCTAGCCCTAAGAGTTGTTTTCTGGTAAGGAGAGTCACTATTGTGCTCAATTGGCCATACACATTGCAAATAGCACTCGCGTCTGTTCCCAGCAAATGCAGTGTATTGGAAGCAAGAGAAACTACTGTTCTTGTCAGTTTCCTAAGCAGAGTTGAATTAGATATGGCCCTTTTGTGTAGGAAGCACAGTTCTTTAGTTCTGAGCAAGCTGACAATTCTGGCTATATAGGAAACACAGTAGAGTAGAAGAGTGCTGCTTTCTCTAAAGTAGAGTGTGTTTCTTGTAAGGCGAGCGAGAGTTGATTTCCCTTTCATAAACGGAGTTGAATCACATGCAGTTTCTGGTCCTAGCAGCAAAAGTTGTTTTCTGGTAAGGAGATTCACTATTGTGCTCAATTGGCCTTACACAGTGCAAATAGCACTCGCGTCTTATCCCAGCAAATGCAGTGTATTGGACGTAAGAGAAACTACTGTTCTTGTCAGTTTGCTAAGCAGAGTTGAATTACATATGGCCCTTGTGTGTAGGAAGCACAGTTCTTTAGTTCTGAGCAAGCTGACTGTTCTGGCTATATAGGAAACACAGTAGAGTAGAAGAGTGCTGCTTTCTCAAATGCAGAGTGTGTTTTTGTAAGACGAGCTAGAGTTCAATTCCCTTTCATAAACGGAGTTGAATCACAAGCAGTTTCTACTCCTAGTAGCAAGAGTTGTTTTCTGGTGAGGAGTGTCACTATTGTGCTCAATTGGCCATACACAGTGCAAATAGCACTCGCGTCTGTTCCCAGCAATTGCACTGAATTCTACGCAAGGGAAACTTCTGTTCATGTCAGTTTCTTAAGCAGAGTTGAACTAGATATGGCCCTTGTGTGTAGGAAGCACAGTTCTTTGGTTCTGAGCAAGCTGAGTGTTCTGGCTCTATAGGAAACACAGTAGAGTAGAAGAGTGCTGCTTTCTCAAAGGCAGAGTGTGTTCTTGTAAGGCGAGCTAGAGTTGAATTCCCCTTCATAAACGGAGTTGAATCACATGCAGTTTCTGGTCCTAGCTGCAAGAGTTGTTTTCTGGTAAGGAGAGTCACTATTGTGCTCAATTGGCACTACCCAGTGCAAATAGCACTTGCGCCTGTTCCCAGCAAGTGCTGTGTATTGGATGCAAGAGAAACTACTGTTCTTGTCAGTTTCTTAAGCAGAGTTGAAGGAGATATGGCCCTTGTGTGAAGGAAGCACAGTTCTTTGTTCTGAGCAAGCTGACTGTTCAGGCTCTATAGGAAACACATTAGAATAGAAGTGTATCGCTTTTCTTAAAGCAGAGTGTGTTTCTTGTAAGGTGAGCTAGAGCCCAATTCCCTTTCATAAACGGAGTTGAATCACATGCAGATTCTGGTCCTAGCAGCAAAATTGTTTCTTGGTAAGGAGAGACACTATTGTGCTCAAATGGCCATAAACAGTGCAAAAAGCACTCGCGTCTGTTCCCAGCAAGTACAGTGTATTGGACACAAGAGAAGCTATTGTTCTTGTCAGTTTCCTAAGCATTGTTGAACTAGATATGGCCCTTGTGTGTAGGAAGCACAGTTCTTTGGTTCTGAGCATGCTGACTGTTCTGGCTCTATAGGAAACACAGTAGAGGAGAAGAGTGCTGCTTTCTCAAAAGCAGAGTCTGTTTCTTGTAAGGCGAGCTAGAGTTGAATTCTGTTTCATAAACGGAGTTGAATCACATGCAGTTTCTACTCCTAGTAGCAAGAGTTGTTTTCTGGTGAAGAGTGTCACTATTGTGCTCAATTGGCCATACACAGTGCAAATAGCACTCGCGTCTGTTCCCAGCAAGTACAGTGTATTGGACGCAAGAGAAACTACTGTTCTTGTCATTTTCCTAAGCAGAGTTGAAATAGATATGGCCCTAATGTGTAGGAAGCACAGTTGTTCGGTTCTGAGCAAGCTGATTGTTCTGGCTCTATAGGAAACACAGTAGAGTAGAAGAGTGCTGCTTTCTCAAAAGCAGAGTGTGTTTCTTGTAAGGCGAGCTAGAGTTGAATTCCCCTTCATAAACGGAGTTGAATCACATGCAGTTTCTGGACCTAGCTGCAAGAGTTTTTTTCTGGTAAGGAGAGTCACTATTGTGCTCAATTTGCCATACCCAGTACAAATAGCACTCGCGCCTGTTCCCAGCAAGTGCAGTGTATTGGACGCAAGAGAAACTACTGTTCTTGTCAGTTTCCTAAGCAGAGTTGAACTAGATATGGCCCTAGTGTGTAGGAAGCACAGTTCTTTGGTTTTGAGCATGCTGAATGTTCTGGCTCTATAGGAAACACAGTAGAGTAGAAGAGTGCTGCTTTCTCAAATGCAGAGTGTGTTTCTTGTAAGGCGAGCTAGAGTTCAATTCCCTTTCATAAACCGAGTTGAAACACATGCAGTTTCTGGTCCTAGCACCAAGAGTTGTTTTCTGGTAATGAGAGTCACTATAGTGCTCAATTGGCCATACCCAGTGCAAATAGCACCCGCGCCTTTTTCCCAGCAAGTGCAGTGTATTGGATGCAAGAGAAACCTCTGTTCTTATCAGTTTCCAAAGGAGAGTTGAACTAGATATGGCCCTTGTTTGTAGGAAGCACAGTTCTTTTGTTCTGAGCAAGCTGACTGTTCGGGCTCTATGGGAAACAGTTGAGTAGAAGAGTGCTGTTTTCTCAAAAGCAGAGTGTGTTTCTTGTAAGGCGAGCTAGAGTTCAATTCCCTTTCATTAACGGAGTTGAATCACATGCAGTTTCTGGTCCTAGCACCAAGAGTTGATTTCTGGTAAGGAGAGTCACTATTTTGCTCAAATGGCCATACACAGTGCAAATAGCCCTCTCGTCTGTTCCCAGCAATTGCACTGAATTGGACGCAAAAGAAACTTCTGTTCTTGTCAGTTTCTTAAGCAGAGTTGAACTAGATATGGCCCTAGTGTGTAGGAAGCACAGTTCTTTGGTTCTGAGCATGCTGAATGTTCTGGCTCTATAGGAAACACATTAGAGTAGAAGAGTGCTGCTTTCTCAAATGCAGAGTGTGTTTCTTGTAAGGCAAGCTAGAGTTCAATTCCCTTTCATAAACGGAGTTGAATCACATGCAGTTTCTGGTCCTACCGCCAAGATTTGTTTTCTGGTAATGTGAGTCACACTAGTGCTCAATTGGCCATTCCCAGTGCAAATAGCACTCGCGCCTTATTCCCAGCAAGTGCAGTGTATTGGACCCAAGAGAAACTACTGTTTTTGTAAGTTTCCAAAGGAGAGTTGAACTAGATATGGCCCTTGTGTGTAGGAAGCACAGTTCTTTTGTTCTGAGCAAGCTGACTGTTTGGGCTCTATGGGAAACAGTTGAGTAGAAGAGTGCTGCTTTCTCAAAAGCAGAGTGTGTTTCTTGTAAGGCGAGCTAGAGTTCAATTCCCTTTCATAAACGGAGTTGAATCACATGCAGATTCTGGTCCTAGCAGCAAAATTGTTTTTTGGTAAGGAGTGACACTATTGTGCTCAAATGGCCACACACAGTGCAAATAGCACTCACGTCTGTTCCCAGCAAGTACAGTGTATTGGACACAAGAGAAGCTACTGTTCTTGTCAGTTTCTTAAGCAGAGTTGAACTAGATATGGCCCTTGTGTGTAGGAAGCACAGTTCATTAGTTCTGAGCAAGCTGACTGTTCTGGCTATATAGGAAACACAGTAGAGTAGAAGAGTGCTGCTTTCTCAAAAGCAGAGTGTGTTTCTTGTAAGGCAAGCTAGAGTTGAATTCCCTTTCATAAACGGAGTTGAATCACATGCAGTTTCTGGTCCTAGCCCTAAGAGTTGTTTTCTGGTAAGGAGAGTCACTATTGTGCTCAATTGGCCATACACATTGCAAATAGCACTCGCGTCTGTTCCCAGCAAAAGCAGTGTATTGGAAGCAAGAGAAACTACTGTTCCTGTCAGTTTCCTAAGCAGAGTTGAATTAGATATGGCCCTTTTGTGTAGGAAGCACAGTTCTTTAGTTCTGAGCAAGCTGACAATTCTGGCTATATAGGAAACACAGTAGAGTAGAAGAGTGCTGCTTTCTCTAAAGTAGAGTTTGTTTCTTGTAAGGCGAGCTAGAGTTGATTTCCCTTTCATAAACGGAGTTGAATCACATGCAGTTTCTGGTCCTAGCAGCAAAAGTTGTTTTCTGGTAAGGAGATTCACTATTATGCTCAATTGGCCTTACACAGTGCAAATAGCACTCGCGTCTTATCCCAGCAAATGCAGTGTATTGGACGCAAGAGAAACTACTGTTCTTGTCAGTTTGCTAAGGAGAGTTGAATTACATATGGCCCTTGTGTGTAGGAAGCACAGTTCTTTAGTTCTGAGCAAGCTGACTGTTCTGGCTATATAGGAAACACAGTAGAGTAGAAGAGTGCTGCTTTCTCAAAAGCAGAGTGTGTTTCTTGTAAGGCAAGCTAGAGTTGAATTCCCTTTCATAAACGGAGTTGAATCACATGCAGTTTCTGGTCCTAGCCCTAAGAGTTGTTTTCTGGTAAGGAGAGTCACTATTGTGCTCAATTGGCCATACACATTGCAAATAGCACTCGCGTCTGTTCCCAGCAAATGCAGTGTATTGGAAGCAAGAGAAACTACTGTTCTTGTCAGTTTCCTAAGCAGAGTTGAATTAGATATGGCCCTTTTGTGTAGGAAGCACAGTTCTTTAGTTCTGAGCAAGCTGACAATTCTGGCTATATAGGAAACACAGTAGCGTACAAGAGTGCTGCTTTCTCTAAAGTAGAGTGTGTTTCTTGTAAGGCGAGCTAGAGTTGATTTCACTTTCATAAACGGAGTTGAATCACATGCAGTTTCTGGTCCTAGCACCAAGAGTTGTTTTCTAGTAAGGAGAGTCACTATTGTGCTCATTTGGCCATACACAGTGCAAATAGCACTCGCGTCTGTACCCAGCAAGTGCATTGTATTGGACGCAAGAGAAACTACTGTTCTTGTCAATTTGCTAAGCAGAGTTGAATTACATATGGCCCTTGTGTGTAGGAAGCACAGTTCTTTAGTTCTGAGCAAGCTGACTGTTCTGGCTATATAGGAAACACAGTAGAGTAGAAGAGTGCTGCTTTCTCAAAAGCAGAGTGTGTTTCTTGTAAGGCAAGCTAGAGTTGAATTCCCTTTCATAAACGGAGTTGAATCACATGCAGTTTCTGGTCCTAGCCCTAAGAGTTGTTTTCTGGTAAGGAGAGTCAATATTGTGCTCAATTGGCCATACACATTGCAAATAGCACTCGCGTCTGTTCCCAGCAAATGCAGTGTATTGGAAGCAAGAGAAACTACTGTTCTTGTCAGTTTCCTAAGCAGAGTTGAATTAGATATGGCCCTTTTGTGTAGGAAGCACAGTTCTTTAGTTCTGAGCAAGCTGACAATTCTGGCTATATAGGAAACACAGTAGAGTACAAGAGTGCTGCTTTCTCTAAAGTAGAGTGTGTTTCTTGTAAGGCGAGCTAGAGTTGATTTCCCTTTCATAAACGGAGTTGAATCACATGCAGTTTCTGGTCCTAGCAGCAAAAGTTGTTTTCTGGTAAGGAGATTCACTATTGTGCTCAATTGGCCTTACACAGTGCAAATAGCACTCGCGTCTTATCCCAGCAAATGCAGTGTATTGGACGCAAGAGAAACTACTGTTCTTGTCAGTTTCCTAAGCAGAGTTGAATTAGATATGGCCCTTTTGTGTAGGAAGCACAGTTCTTTAGTTCTGAGCAAGCTGACTGTTCTGGCTATATAGGAAACACAGTAGAGTACAAGAGTGCTGCTTTCTCTAAAGTAGAGTGTGTTTCTTGTAAGGCGAGCTAGAGTTGATTTCCCTTTCATAAACGGAGTTGAATGACATGCAGTTTCTGGTCCTAGCAGCAAAAGTTGTTTTCTGGTAAGGAGAGTCACTATTGTGCTCAATTGGCCATACACAGTGCAAATAGCACTCGCTTCTGTTCTCAGCAAGTGCAGTGTATTGGACGCAAGAGAAACTACTGTTCTTGTCAGTTTCCTAAGCAGAGTTGAACTAGTTATGGCCATTGTGTGTAGGAAGCACAGTTCTTTGGTTCTGAGCAAGCTGACTGTTCTGGCTCTATAGGAAACACAGTAGAGTAGAAGAGTGCTGCTTTCTCAAAACACAGTGTGTTTCTTGTAAGGCGAGCCAGAGTTTAATTCCCTTTCATAAATGGAGTTGAATCACATGCAGTTTCTGGTCCTAGCACCAAGAGTTGTTTTCTAGTAAGGAGAGTCACTATTGTGCTCATTTGGCCATACACAGTGCAAATAGCACTCGCGTCTGTACCCAGCAAGTGCATTGTATTGGACGCAAGAGAAACTACTGTTCTTGTCAGTTTGCTAAGCAGAGTTGAATTACATATGGCCCTTGTGTGTAGGAAGCACAGTTCTTTAGTTCTGAGCAAGCTGACTGTTCTGGCTATATAGGAAACACAGTAGAGTAGAAGAGTGCTGCTTTCTCAAAAGCAGAGTGTGTTTCTTGTAAGGCAAGCTAGAGTTGAATTCCCTTTCATAAACGGAGTTGAATCACATGCAGTTTCTGGTCCTAGCCCTAAGAGTTGTTTTCTGGTAAGGAGAGTCACTATTGTGCTCAATTGGCCATACACATTGCAAATAGCACTCGCGTCTGTTCCCAGCAAATGCAGTGTATTGGAAGCAAGAGAAACTACTGTTCTTGTCAGTTTCCTAAGCAGAGTTGAATTAGATATGGCCCTTTTGTGTAGGAAGCACAGTTCTTTAGTTCTGAGCAAGCTGACAATTCTGGCTATATAGGAAACACAGTAGAGTACAAGAGTGCTGCTTTCTCTAAAGTAGAGTGTGTTTCTTGTAAGGCGAGCTAGAGTTGATTTCCCTTTCATAAACGGAGTTGAATCACATGCAGTTTCTGGTCCTAGCAGCAAAAGTTGTTTTCTGGTAAGGAGATTCACTATTATGCTCAATTGGCCTTACACAGTGCAAATAGCACTCGCGTCTTATCCCAGCAAATGCAGTGTATTGGACGCAAGAGAAACTACTGTTCTTGTCAGTTTGCTAAGGAGAGTTGAATTACATATGGCCCTTGTGTGTAGGAAGCACAGTTCTTTAGTTCTGAGCAAGCTGACTGTTCTGGCTATATAGGAAACACAGTAGAGTAGAAGAGTGCTGCTTTCTCAAAAGCAGAGTGTGTTTCTTGTAAGGCAAGCTAGAGTTGAATTCCCTTTCATAAACGGAGTTGAATCACATGCAGTTTCTGGTCCTAGCCCTAAGAGTTGTTTTCTGGTAACGAGAGTCACTATTGTGCTCAATTGGCCATACACATTGCAAATAGCACTCGCGTCGGTTCCCAGCAAATGCAGTGTATTGGAAGCAAGAGAAACTACTGTTCTTGTCAGTTTCCTAAGCAGAGTTGAATTAGATATGGCCCTTTTGTGTAGGAAGCACAGTTCTTTAGTTCTGAGCAAGCTGACAATTCTGGCTATATAGGAAACACAGTAGCGTACAAGAGTGCTGCTTTCTCTAAAGTAGAGTGTGTTTCTTGTAAGGCGAGCTAGAGTTGATTTCCCTTTCATAAACGGAGTTGAATCACATGCAGTTTCTGGTCCTAGCAGCAAAAGTTGTTTTCTGGTAAGGAGATTCACTATTGTGCTCAATTGGCCTTACACAGTGCAAATAGCACTCGCGTCTTATCCCAGCAAATGCAGTGTATTGGACTCAAGAGAAACTACTGTTCTTGTCAGTGTGCTAAGCAGAGTTGAATTACATATGGCCCTTGTGTGTAGGAAGCACAGTTCTTTAGTTCTGAGCAAGCTGACTGTTCTGGCTATATAGGAAACACAGTAGAGTAGAAGAGTGCTGCTTTCTCAAAAGCAGAGTGTGTTTCTTGTAAGGCAAGCTAGAGTTGAATTCCCTTTCATAAACGGAGTTGAATCACATGCAGTTTCTGGTCCTAGCCCTAAGAGTTGTTTTCTGGTAAGGAGAGTCACTATTGTGCTCAATTTGCCATACACATTGCAAATAGCACTCGCGTCTGTTCCCAGCAAATGCAGTGTATTGGAAGCAAGAGAAACTACTGTTCTTGTCAGTTTCCTAAGCAGAGTTGAATTAGATATGGCCCTTTTGTGTAGGAAGCACAGTTCTTTAGTTCTGAGCAAGCTGACAATTCTGGCTATATAGGAAACACAGTAGCGTACAAGAGTGCTGCTTTCTCTAAAGTAGAGTGTGTTTCTTGTAAGGCGAGCTAGAGTTGATTTCCCTTTCATAAACGGAGTTGAATCACATGCAGTTTCTGGTCCTAGCAGCAAAAGTTGTTTTCTGGTAAGGAGAGTCATTATTGTGCTCAATTGGCCATACACAGTGCAAATAGCACTCGCTTCTGTTCTCAGCAAGTGCAGTGTATTGGACGCAAGAGAAACTACTGTTCTTGTCAGTTTCCTAAGCAGAGTTGAACTAGTTATGGCCATTGTGTGTAGGAAGCACAGTTCTTTGGTTCTGAGCAAGCTGACTGTTCTGGCTCTATAGGAAACACAGTAGAGTAGAAGAGTGCTGCTTTCTCAAAAGCACAGTGTGTTTCTTGTAAGGCGAGCCAGAGTTTAATTCCCTTTCATAAATGGAGTTGAATCACATGCAGTTTCTGGTCCTAGCACCAAGAGTTGTTTTCTAGTAAGGAGAGTCACTATTGTGCTCATTTGGCCATACACAGTGCAAATAGCACTCGCGTCTGTACCCAACAAATGCATTTTATTGGACGCAAGAGAAACTACTGTTCTTGTCAGTTTCCTAAGCAGAGTTGAATTAGATATTGCCCTTTTGTGTAGGAAGCACAGTTCTTTAGTTCTGAGCAAGCTGACAGTTCTGGCTATATAGGAAACACAGTAGAATAGAAGAGCGCTGCTTTCTCTAAAGCAGAGTGTGTTTCTTGTAAGGCAAGCTATAGTTGATTTCCCATTCATAAACGGAGTTGAATCACATGCAGTTTCTGGTCCTAGCAGCAAAAGTTGTTTTCTGGTAAGGAGATTCACTATTGTGCTCAATTGGCCATACACATTGCAAATAGCACTCGCGTCTGTTCCCAGCAAATGCAGTGTATTGGACGCAAGAGAAACTACTGTTCTTGTCAGTTTCCTAAGCAGAGTTGAATTAGATATGGCCCTTGTGTGTAGGAAGCACAGTTCTTTAGTTCTGAGCAAGCTGACAGTTCTGGCTATATAGGAAACACAGTAGAGTAGAAGAGTGCTGCTTTCTCAAAAGCAGAGTGTGTTTCTTGTAAGCCGAGCTAGAGTTCATTTCCCTTTTATAAACGGAGTTGAATCACATGCAGTTTCTGGTCCTAGCAGCAAAAGTTGTTTTCTGGTAAGGAGAGTCACTATTGTGCTCAATTGGCCATACACAGTGCAAATAGCACTCGCATCTGTTCTCAGCAAGTGCAGTGTATTGGACACAAGAGAAACTACTGTTCTTGTCAGTTTCCTAAGCAGAGTTGAACTAGTTATGGCCATTGTGGGTAGGAAACACAGTTCTTTGGTTCTGAGCAAGCTGACTGTTCTTGCTCTATAGGAAACACAGTAGAGTAGAAGAGTGCTGCTTTCTCAAAAGCAGAGTGTGTTTCTTGTAAGGCAAGCTAGAGTTGAATTCCCTTTCATAAACGGAGTTGAATCACATGCAGTTTCTGGTCCTAGCCCTAAGAGTTGTTTTCTGGTAAGGAGAGGCACTATTGTGCTCATTTGGCCATACACAGTGCAAATAGCACTCGCGTCTGTACCCAGCAAGTGCATTGTATTGGACGCAAGAGAAACTACTGTTCTTGTCAATTTGCTAAGCAGAGTTGAATTACATATGGCCCTTGTGTGTAGGAAGCACAGTTCTTTAGTTCTGAGCAAGCTGACTGTTCTGGCTATATAGGAAACACAGTAGAGTAGAAGAGTGCTGCTTTCTCAAAAGCAGAGTGTGTTTCTTGTAAGGCAAGCTAGAGTTGAATTCCCTTTCATAAACGGAGTTGAATCACATGCAGTTTCTGGTCCTAGCCCTAACAGTTGTTTTCTGGTAAGGAGAGTCACTATTGTGCTCAATTGGCCATACACATTGCAAATAGCACTCGCATCTGTTCCCAGCAAATGCAGTGTATTGGAAGCAAGAGAAACTACTGTTCTTGTCAGTTTCCTAAGCAGAGTTGAATTAGATATGGCCCTTTTGTGTAGGAAGCACAGTTCTTTAGTTCTGAGCAAGCTGACAATTCTGGCTATATAGGAAACACAGTAGCGTACAAGAGTGCTGCTTTCTCTAAAGTAGAGTGTGTTTCTTGTAAGGCGAGCTAGAGTTGATTTCACTTTCATAAACGGAGTTGAATCACATGCAGTTTCTGGTCCTAGCAGCAAAAGTTGTTTTCTGGTAAGGAGATTCACTATTGTGCTCAATTGGCCTTACACAGTGCAAATAGCACTCGCGTCTTATCCCAGCAAATGCACTGTATTGGACGCAAGAGAAACTACTGTTCTTGTCAGTGTGCTAAGCAGAGTTGAATTACATATGGCCCTTGTGTGTAGGAAGCACAGTTCTTTAGTTCTGAGCAAGCTGACTGTTCTGGCTATATAGGAAACACAGTAGAGTAGAAGAGTGCTGCTTTCTCAAAAGCAGAGTGTGTTTCTTGTAAGGCAAGCTAGAGTTGAATTCCCTTTCATAAACGGAGTTGAATCACATGCAGTTTCTGGTCCTAGCCCTAAGAGTTGTTTTCTGGTAAGGAGAGTCAATATTGTGCTCAATTGGCCATACACATTGCAAATAGCACTCGCGTCTGTTCCCAGCAAATGCAGTGTATTGGAAGCAAGAGAAACTACTGTTCTTGTCAGTTTCCTAAGCAGAGTTGAATTAGATATGGCCCTTTTGTGTAGGAAGCACAGTTCTTTAGTTCTGAGCAAGCTGACAATTCTGGCTATATAGGAAACACAGTAGAGTACAAGAGTGCTGCTTTCTCTAAAGTAGAGTGTGTTTCTTGTAAGGCGAGCTAGAGTTGATTTCCCTTTCATAAACGGAGTTGAATCACATGCAGTTTCTGGTCCTAGCAGCAAAAGTTGTTTTCTGGTAAGGAGATTCACTATTGTGCTCAATTGGCCTTACACAGTGCAAATAGCACTCGCGTCTTATCCCAGCAAATGCAGTGTATTGGACGCAAGAGAAACTACTGTTCTTGTCAGTTTCCTAAGCAGAGTTGAATTAGATATGGCCCTTTTGTGTAGGAAGCACAGTTCTTTAGTTCTGAGCAAGCTGACTGTTCTGGCTATATAGGAAACACAGTAGAGTACAAGAGTGCTGCTTTCTCTAAAGTAGAGTGTGTTTCTTGTAAGGCGAGCTAGAGTTGATTTCCCTTTCATAAACGGAGTTGAATGACATGCAGTTTCTGGTCCTAGCAGCAAAAATTGTTTTCTGGTAAGGAGAGTCACTATTGTGCTCAATTGGCCATACACAGTGCAAATAGCACTCGCTTCTGTTCTCAGCAAGTGCAGTGTATTGGACGCAAGAGAAACTACTGTTCTTGTCAGTTTCCTAAGCAGAGTTGAACTAGTTATGGCCATTGTGTGTAGGAAGCACAGTTCTTTGGTTCTGAGCAAGCTGACTGTTCTGGCTCTATAGGAAACACAGTAGAGTAGAAGAGTGCTGCTTTCTCAAAACACAGTGTGTTTCTTGTAAGGCGAGCCAGAGTTTAATTCCCTTTCATAAATGGAGTTGAATCACATGCAGTTTCTGGTCCTAGCACCAAGAGTTGTTTTCTAGTAAGGAGAGTCACTATTGTGCTCATTTGGCCATACACAGTGCAAATAGCACTCGCGTCTGTACCCAGCAAGTGCATTGTATTGGACGCAAGAGAAACTACTGTTCTTGTCAGTTTGCTAAGCAGAGTTGAATTACATATGGCCCTTGTGTGTAGGAAGCACAGTTCTTTAGTTCTGAGCAAGCTGACTGTTCTGGCTATATAGGAAACACAGTAGAGTAGAAGAGTGCTGCTTTCTCAAAAGCAGAGTGTGTTTCTTGTAAGGCAAGCTAGAGTTGAATTCCCTTTCATAAACGGAGTTGAATCACATGCAGTTTCTGGTCCTAGCCCTAAGAGTTGTTTTCTGGTAAGGAGAGTCACTATTGTGCTCAATTGGCCATACACATTGCAAATAGCACTCGCGTCTGTTCCCAGCAAATGCAGTGTATTGGAAGCAAGAGAAACTACTGTTCTTGTCAGTTTCCTAAGCAGAGTTGAATTAGATATGGCCCTTTTGTGTAGGAAGCACAGTTCTTTAGTTCTGAGCAAGCTGACAATTCTGGCTATATAGGAAACACAGTAGAGTACAAGAGTGCTGCTTTCTCTAAAGTAGAGTGTGTTTCTTGTAAGGCGAGCTAGAGTTGATTTCCCTTTCATAAACGGAGTTGAATCACATGCAGTTTCTGGTCCTAGCAGCAAAAGTTGTTTTCTGGTAAGGAGATTCACTATTATGCTCAATTGGCCTTACACAGTGCAAATAGCACTCGCGTCTTATCCCAGCAAATGCAGTGTATTGGACGCAAGAGAAACTACTGTTCTTGTCAGTTTGCTAAGGAGAGTTGAATTACATATGGCCCTTGTGTGTAGGAAGCACAGTTCTTTAGTTCTGAGCAAGCTGACTGTTCTGGCTATATAGGAAACACAGTAGAGTAGAAGAGTGCTGCTTTCTCAAAAGCAGAGTGTGTTTCTTGTAAGGCAAGCTAGAGTTGAATTCCCTTTCATAAACGGAGTTGAATCACATGCAGTTTCTGGTCCTAGCCCTAAGAGTTGTTTTCTGGTAAGGAGAGTCACTATTGTGCTCAATTGGCCATACACATTGCAAATAGCACTCGCGTCGGTTCCCAGCAAATGCAGTGTATTGGAAGCAAGAGAAACTACTGTTCTTGTCAGTTTCCTAAGCAGAGTTGAATTAGATATGGCCCTTTTGTGTAGGAAGCACAGTTCTTTAGTTCTGAGCAAGCTGACAATTCTGGCTATATAGGAAACACAGTAGAGTACAAGAGTGCTGCTTTCTCTAAAGTAGAGTGTGTTTCTTGTAAGGCGAGCTAGAGTTGATTTCCCTTTCATAAACGGAGTTGAATCACATGCAGTTTCTGGTCCTAGCAGCAAAAGTTGTTTTCTGGTAAGGAGATTCACTATTGTGCTCAATTGGCCTTACACAGTGCAAATAGCACTCGCGTCTTATCCCACCAAATGCAGTGTATTGGACGCAAGAGAAACTACTGTTCTTGTCAGTGTGCTAAGCAGAGTTGAATTACATATGGCCCTTGTGTGTAGGAAGCACAGTTCTTTAGTTCTGAGCAAGCTGACTGTTCTGGCTATATAGGAAACACAGTAGAGTAGAAGAGTGCTGCTTTCTCAAAAGCAGAGTGTGTTTCTTGTAAGGCAAGCTAGAGTTGAATTCCCTTTCATAAACGGAGTTGAATCACATGCAGTTTCTGGTCCTAGCCCTAAGAGTTGTTTTCTGGTAAGGAGAGTCACTATTGTGCTCAATTGGCCATACACATTGCAAATAGCACTCGCGTCTGTTCCCAGCAAATGCAGTGTATTGGAAGCAAGAGAAACTACTGTTCTTGTCAGTTTCCTAAGCAGAGTTGAATTAGATATGGCCCTTTTGTGTAGGAAGCACAGTTCTTTAGTTCTGAGCAAGCTGACAATTCTGGCTATATAGGAAACACAGTAGCGTACAAGAGTGCTGCTTTCTCTAAAGTAGAGTGTGTTTCTTGTAAGGCGAGCTAGAGTTGATTTCCCTTTCATAAACGGAGTTGAATCACATGCAGTTTCTGGTCCTAGCAGCAAAAGTTGTTTTCTGGTAAGGAGAGTCATTATTGTGCTCAATTGGCCATACACAGTGCAAATAGCACTCGCTTCTGTTCTCAGCAAGTGCAGTGTATTGGACGCAAGAGAAACTACTGTTCTTGTCAGTTTCCTAAGCAGAGTTGAACTAGTTATGGCCATTGTGTGTAGGAAGCACAGTTCTTTGGTTCTGAGCAAGCTGACTGTTCTGGCTCTATAGGAAACACAGTAGAGTAGAAGAGTGCTGCTTTCTCAAAAGCACAGTGTGTTTCTTGTAAGGCGAGCCAGAGTTTAATTCCCTTTCATAAATGGAGTTGAATCACATGCAGTTTCTGGTCCTAGCACCAAGAGTTGTTTTCTAGTAAGGAGAGTCACTATTGTGCTCATTTGGCCATACACAGTGCAAATAGCACTCGCGTCTGTACCCAACAAATGCATTTTATTGGACGCAAGAGAAACTACTGTTCTTGTCAGTTTCCTAAGCAGAGTTGAATTAGATATTGCCCTTTTGTGTAGGAAGCACAGTTCTTTAGTTCTGAGCAAGCTGACAGTTCTGGCTATATAGGAAACACAGTAGAATAGAAGAGCGCTGCTTTCTCTAAAGCAGAGTGTGTTTCTTGTAAGGCAAGCTATAGTTGATTTCCCATTCATAAACGGAGTTGAATCACATGCAGTTTCTGGTCCTAGCAGCAAAAGTTGTTTTCTGGTAAGGAGATTCACTATTGTGCTCAATTGGCCATACACATTGCAAATAGCACTCGCGTCTGTTCCCAGCAAATGCAGTGTATTGGACGCAAGAGAAACTACTGTTCTTGTCAGTTTCCTAAGCAGAGTTGAATTAGATATGGCCCTTGTGTGTAGGAAGCACAGTTCTTTAGTTCTGAGCAAGCTGACAGTTCTGGCTATATAGGAAACACAGTAGAGTAGAAGAGTGCTGCTTTCTCAAAAGCAGAGTGTGTTTCTTGTAAGCCGAGCTAGAGTTCATTTCCCTTTTATAAACGGAGTTGAATCACATGCAGTTTCTGGTCCTAGCAGCAAAAGTTGTTTTCTGGTAAGGAGAGTCACTATTGTGCTCAATTGGCCATACACAGTGCAAATAGCACTCGCTTCTGGTCTCAGCAAGTGCAGTGTATTGGACGCAAGAAAAACTACTGTTCTTGTCAGTTTCTAAGCAGAGTTGAATTAGATATGGCCCTTTTGTGTAGGAAGCACAGTTCTTTAGTTCTGAGCAAGCTGACAGTTCTGGCTATTTAGGAAACACAGGAGAGTAGAAGAGTGCTGCTTTCTCAAAAGCAGAGTGTGTTTCTTGTAAGGCGAGCTAGAGTTCATTTCCCTTTTATAAACGGAGTTGAATCACATGCAGTTTCTGGTCCTAGCAGCAAAAGTTGTTTTCTGGTAAGGAGAGTCACTATTGTGCTCAATTGGCCATACACAGTGCAAATAGCACTCGCTTCTGTTCTCAGCAAGTGCAGTGTATTGGACACAAGAGAAACTACTGTTCTTGTCAGTTTCCTAAGCAGAGTTGAACTAGTTATGGCCATTGTGGGTAGGAAACACAGTTCTTTGGTTCTGAGCAAGCTGACTGTTCTTGCTCTATAGGAAACACAGTAGAGTAGAAGAGTGCTGCTTTCTCAAAAGCAGAGTGTGTTTCTTGTAAGGCAAGCTAGAGTTGAATTCCCTTTCATAAACGGAGTTGAATCACATGCAGTTTCTGGTCCTAGCCCTAAGAGTTGTTTTCTGGTAAGGAGAGGCACTATTGTGCTCATTTGGCCATACACAGTGCAAATAGCACTCGCGTCTGTACCCAGCAAGTGCATTGTATTGGACGCAAGAGAAACTACTGTTCTTGTCAGTTTGCTAAGCAGAGTTGAATTACATATGGCCCTTGTGTGTAGGAAGCACAGTTCTTTAGTTCTGAGCAAGCTGACTGTTCTGGCTATATAGGAAACACAGTAGAGTAGAAGAGTGCTGCTTTCTCAAAAGCAGAGTGTGTTTCTTGTAAGGCAAGCTAGAGTTGAATTCCCTTTCATAAACGGAGTTGAATCACATGCAGTTTCTGGTCCTAGCCCTAAGAGTTGTTTTCTGGTAAGGAGAGTCACTATTGTGCTCAATTGGCCATACACATTGCAAATAGCACTCGCGTCTGTTCCCAGCAAATGCAGTGTATTGGAAGCAAGAGAAACTACTGTTCTTGTCAGTTTCCTAAGCAGAGTTGAATTAGATATGGCCCTTTTGTGTAGGAAGCACAGTTCTTTAGTTCTGAGCAAGCTGACAATTCTGGCTATATAGGAAACACAGTAGCGTACAAGAGTGCTGCTTTCTCTAAAGTAGAGTGTGTTTCTTGTAAGGCGAGCTAGAGTTGATTTCACTTTCATAAACGGAGTTGAATCACATGCAGTTTCTGGTCCTAGCAGCAAAAGTTGTTTTCTGGTAAGGAGATTCACTATTGTGCTCAATTGGCCTTACACAGTGCAAATAGCACTCGCGTCTTATCCCAGCAAATGCACTGTATTGGACGCAAGAGAAACTACTGTTCTTGTCAGTGTGCTAAGCAGAGTTGAATTACATATGGCCCTTGTGTGTAGGAAGCACAGTTCTTTAGTTCTGAGCAAGCTGACTGTTCTGGCTATATAGGAAACACAGTAGAGTAGAAGAGTGCTGCTTTCTCAAAAGCAGAGTGTGTTTCTTGTAAGGCAAGCTAGAGTTGAATTCCCTTTCATAAACGGAGTTGAATCACATGCAGTTTCTGGTCCTAGCCCTAAGAGTTGTTTTCTGGTAAGGAGAGTCACTATTGTGCTCAATTGGCCATACACATTGCAAATAGCACTCGCGTCTGTTCCCAGCAAATGCAGTGTATTGGAAGCAAGAGAAACTACTGTTCTTGTCAGTTTCCTAAGCAGAGTTGAATTAGATATGGCCCTTTTGTGTAGGAAGCACAGTTCTTTAGTTCTGAGCAAGCTGACAATTCTGGCTATATAGGAAACACAGTAGAGTAGAAGAGTGCTGCTTTCTCTAAAGTAGAGTGTGTTTCTTGTAAGGCGAGCTAGAGTTGATTTCCCTTTCATAAACGGAGTTGAATCACATGCAGTTTCTGGTCCTAGCAGCAAAAGTTGTTTTCTGGTAAGGAGATTCACTATTGTGCTCAATTGGCCTTACACAGTGCAAATAGCACTCGCGTCTTATCCCAGCAAATGCAGTGTATTGGACGCAAGAGAAACTACTGTTCTTGTCAGTTTGCTAAGCAGAGTTGAATTACATATGGCCCTTCTTGTAGGAAGCACAGTTCTTTAGTTCTGAGCAAGCTGACTGTTCTGGCTATATAGGAAACACAGTAGAGTACAAGCGTGCTGCTTTCTCTAAAGTAGAGTGTGTTTCTTGTAAGGCGAGCTAGAGTTGATTTCCCTTTCATAAACGGAGTTGAATCACATGCAGTTTCTGGTCCTAGCAGCAAAAGTTGTTTTCTGGTAAGGAGAGTCACTATTGTGCTCAATTGGCCATACACAGTGCAAATAGCACTCGCTTCTGTTCTCAGCAAGTGCAGTGTATTGGACGCAAGAGAAACTACTGTTCTTGTCAGTTTCCTAAGCAGAGTTGAACTAGTTATGGCCATTGTGTGTAGGAAGCACAGTTCTTTGGTTCTGAGCAAGCTGACTGTTCTGGCTCTATAGGAAACACAGTAGAGTAGAAGAGTGCTGCTTTCTCAAAGCACAGTGTGTTTCTTGTAAGGCGAGCCAGAGTTTAATTCCCTTTCATAAATGGAGTTGAATCACATGCAGTTTCTGGTCCTAGCACCAAGAGTTGTTTTCTAGTAAGGAGAGTCACTATTGTGCTCATTTGGCCATACACAGTGCAAATAGCACTCGCGTCTGTACCCAGCAAGTGCATTGTATTGGACGCAAGAGAAACTACTGTTCTTGTCAATTTGCTAAGCAGAGTTGAATTACATATGGCCCTTGTGTGTAGGAAGCACAGTTCTTTAGTTCTGAGCAAGCTGACTGTTCTGGCTATATAGGAAACACAGTAGAGTAGAAGAGTGCTGCTTTCTCAAAAGCAGAGTGTGTTTCTTGTAAGGCAAGCCAGAGTTGAATTCCCTTTCATAAACGGAGTTGAATCACATGCAGTTTCTGGTCCTAGCCCTAAGAGTTGTTTTCTGGTAAGGAGAGTCACTATTGTGCTCAATTGGCCATACACATTGCAAATAGCACTCGCGTCTATTCCCAGCAAATGCAGTGTATTGGAAGCAAGAGAAACTACTGTTCTTGTCAGTTTCCTAAGCAGAGTTGAATTAGATATGGCCCTTTTGTGTAGGAAGCACAGTTCTTTAGTTCTGAGCAAGCTGACAATTCTGGCTATATAGGAAACACAGTAGAGTACAAGAGTGCTGCTTTCTCTAAAGTAGAGTGTGTTTCTTGTAAGGCGAGCTAGAGTTGATTTCCCTTTCATAAACGGAGTTGAATCACATGCAGTTTCTGGTCCTAGCAGCAAAAGTTGTTTTCTGGTAAGGAGATTCACTATTGTGCTCAATTGGCCTTACACAGTGCAAATAGCACTCGCGTCTTATCCCAGCAAATGCAGTGTATTGGACGCAAGAGAAACTACTGTTCTTGTCAGTTTCCTAAGCAGAGTTGAATTAGATATGGCCCTTTTGTGTAGGAAGCACAGTTCTTTAGTTCTGAGCAAGCTGACAGTTCTGGCTCTATAGGAAACACAGTAGAGTAGAAGAGTGCTGCTTTCTCAAAAGCAGAGTGTGTTTCTTGTAAGCCGAGCTAGAGTTCATTTCCCTTTTATAAACGGAGTTGAATCACATGCAGTTTCTGGTCCTAGCAGCAAAAGTTGTTTTCTGGTAAGGAGAGTCACTATTGTGCTCAATTGGCCATACACAGTGCAAATAGCACTCGCTTCTGGTCTCAGCAAGTGCAGTGTATTGGACGCAAGAGAAACTACTGTTCTTGTCAGTTTCCTAAGCAGAGTTGAATTAGATATGGCCCTTGTGTGTAGGAAGCACAGTTCTTTAGTTCTGAGCAAGCTGACAGTTCTGGCTATTTAGGAAACACAGGAGAGTAGAAGAGTGCTGCTTTCTCAAAAGCAGAGTGTGTTTCTTGTAAGGCGAGCTAGAGTTCATTTCCCTTTTATAAACGGAGTTGAATCACATGCAGTTTCTGGTCCTAGCAGCAAAAGTTGTTTTCTGGTAAGGAGAGTCTCTATTGTGCTCAATTGGCCATACACAGTGCAAATAGCACTCGCTTCTGTTCTCAGCAAGTGCAGTGTATTGGACACAAGAGAAACTACTGTTCTTGTCAGTTTCCTAAGCAGAGTTGAACTAGTTATGGCCATTGTGGGTAGGAAGCACAGTTCTTTGGTTCTGAGCAAGCTGACTGTTCTTGCTCTATAGGAAACACAGTAGAGTAGAAGAGTGCTGCTTTCTCAAAAGCAGAGTGTGTTTGTTGTAAGGCAAGCTAGAGTTGAATTCCCTTTCATAAAGGGAGTTGAATCACATGCAGTTTCTGGTCCTAGCCCTAAGAGTTGTTTTCTGGTAAGGAGAGGCACTATTGTGCTCATTTGGCCATACACAGTGCAAATAGCACTCGCGTCTGTACCCAGCAAGTGCATTGTATTGGACACAAGAGAAACTACTGTTCTTGTCAGTTTGCTAAGCAGAGTTGAATTACATATGGCCCTTCTTGTAGGAAGCACAGTTCTTTAGTTCTGAGCAAGCTGACTGTTCTGGCTATATAGGAAACACAGTAGAGTACAAGAGTGCTGCTTTCTCTAAAGTAGAGTGTGTTTCTTGTAAGGCGAGCTAGAGTTGATTTCCCTTTCATAAACGGAGTTGAATCACATGCAGTTTCTGGTCCTAGCAGCAAAAGTTGTTTTCTGGTAAGGAGAGTCACTATTGTGCTCAATTGGCCATACACAGTGCAAATAGCACTCGCTTCTGTTCTCAGCAAGTGCAGTGTATTGGACGCAAGAGAAACTACTGTTCTTGTCAGTTTCCTAAGCAGAGTTGAACTAGTTATGGCCATTGTGTGTAGGAAGCACAGTTCTTTGGTTCTGAGCAAGCTGACTGTTCTGGCTCTATAGGAAACACAGTAGAGTAGAAGAGTGCTGCTTTCTCAAAGCACAGTGTGTTTCTTGTAAGGCGAGCCAGAGTTTAATTCCCTTTCATAAATGGAGTTGAATCACATGCAGTTTCTGGTCCTAGCACCAAGAGTTGTTTTCTAGTAAGGAGAGTCACTATTGTGCTCATTTGGCCATACACAGTGCAAATAGCACTCGCGTCTGTACCCAGCAAGTGCATTGTATTGGACGCAAGAGAAACTACTGTTCTTGTCAATTTGCTAAGCAGAGTTGAATTACATATGGCCCTTGTGTGTAGGAAGCACAGTTCTTTAGTTCTGAGCAAGCTGACTGTTCTGGCTATATAGGAAACACAGTAGAGTAGAAGAGTGCTGCTTTCTCAAAAGCAGAGTGTGTTTCTTGTAAGGCAAGCTAGAGTTGAATTCCCTTTCATAAACGGAGTTGAATCACATGCAGTTTCTGGTCCTAGCCCTAAGAGTTGTTTTCTGGTAAGGAGAGTCAATATTGTGCTCAATTGGCCATACACATTGCAAATAGCACTCGCGTCTGTTCCCAGCAAATGCAGTGTATTGGAAGCAAGAGAAACTACTGTTCTTGTCAGTTTCCTAAGCAGAGTTGAATTAGATATGGCCCTTTTGTGTAGGAAGCACAGTTCTTTAGTTCTGAGCAAGCTGACAATTCTGGCTATATAGGAAACACAGTAGAGTACAAGAGTGCTGCTTTCTCTAAAGTAGAGTGTGTTTCTTGTAAGGCGAGCTAGAGTTGATTTTCCTTTCATAAACGGAGTTGAATCACATGCAGTTTCTGGTCCTAGCAGCAAAAGTTGTTTTCTGGTAAGGAGATTCACTATTGTGCTCAATTGGCCTTACACAGTGCAAATAGCACTCGCGTCTTATCCCAGCAAATACAGTGTATTGGACGCAAGAGAAACTACTGTTCTTGTCAGTTTCCTAAGCAGAGTTGAATTAGATATGGCCCTTTTGTGTAGGAAGCACAGTTCTTTAGTTCTGAGCAAGCTGACTGTTCTGGCTATATAGGAAACACAGTAGAGTACAAGAGTGCTGCTTTCTCTAAAGTAGAGTGTGTTTCTTGTAAGGCGAGCTAGAGTTGATTTCCCTTTCATAAACGGAGTTGAATGACATGCAGTTTCTGGTCCTAGCAGCAAAAGTTGTTTTCTGGTAAGGAGAGTCACTATTGTGCTCAATTGGCCATACACAGTGCAAATAGCACTCGCTTCTGTTCTCAGCAAGTGCAGTGTATTGGACGCAAGAGAAACTACTGTTCTTGTCAGTTTCCTAAGCAGAGTTGAACTAGTTATGGCCATTGTGTGTAGGAAGCACAGTTCTTTGGTTCTGAGCAAGCTGACTGTTCTGGCTCTATAGGAAACACAGTAGAGTAGAAGAGTGCTGCTTTCTCAAAACACAGTGTGTTTCTTGTAAGGCGAGCCAGAGTTTAATTCCCTTTCATAAATGGAGTTGAATCACATGCAGTTTCTGGTCCTAGCACCAAGAGTTGTTTTCTAGTAAGGAGAGTCACTATTGTGCTCATTTGGCCATACACAGTGCAAATAGCACTCGCGTCTGTACCCAGCAAGTGCATTGTATTGGACGCAAGAGAAACTACTGTTCTTGTCAGTTTGCTAAGCAGAGTTGAATTACATATGGCCCTTGTGTGTAGGAAGCACAGTTCTTTAGTTCTGAGCAAGCTGACTGTTCTGGCTATATAGGAAACACAGTAGAGTAGAAGAGTGCTGCTTTCTCAAAAGCAGAGTGTGTTTCTTGTAAGGCAAGCTAGAGTTGAATTCCCTTTCATAAACGGAGTTGAATCACATGCAGTTTCTGGTCCTAGCCCTAAGAGTTGTTTTCTGGTAAGGAGAGTCACTATTGTGCTCAATTGGCCATACACATTGCAAATAGCACTCGCGTCTGTTCCCAGCAAATGCAGTGTATTGGAAGCAAGAGAAACTACTGTTCTTGTCAGTTTCCTAAGCAGAGTTGAATTAGATATGGCCCTTTTGTGTAGGAAGCACAGTTCTTTAGTTCTGAGCAAGCTGACAATTCTGGCTATATAGGAAACACAGTAGAGTACAAGAGTGCTGCTTTCTCTAAAGTAGAGTGTGTTTCTTGTAAGGCGAGCTAGAGTTGATTTCCCTTTCATAAACGGAGTTGAATCACATGCAGTTTCTGGTCCTAGCAGCAAAAGTTGTTTTCTGGTAAGGAGATTCACTATTATGCTCAATTGGCCTTACACAGTGCAAATAGCACTCGCGTCTTATCCCAGCAAATGCAGTGTATTGGACGCAAGAGAAACTACTGTTCTTGTCAGTTTGCTAAGGAGAGTTGAATTACATATGGCCCTTGTGTGTAGGAAGCACAGTTCTTTAGTTCTGAGCAAGCTGACTGTTCTGGCTATATAGGAAACACAGTAGAGTAGAAGAGTGCTGCTTTCTCAAAAGCAGAGTGTGTTTCTTGTAAGGCAAGCTAGAGTTGAATTCCCTTTCATAAACGGAGTTGAATCACATGCAGTTTCTGGTCCTAGCCCTAAGAGTTGTTTTCTGGTAAGGAGAGTCACTATTGTGCTCAATTGGCCATACACATTGCAAATAGCACTCGCGTCGGTTCCCAGCAAATGCAGTGTATTGGAAGCAAGAGAAACTACTGTTCTTGTCAGTTTCCTAAGCAGAGTTGAATTAGATATGGCCCTTTTGTGTAGGAAGCACAGTTCTTTAGTTCTGAGCAAGCTGACAATTCTGGCTATATAGGAAACACAGTAGCGTACAAGAGTGCTGCTTTCTCTAAAGTAGAGTGTGTTTCTTGTAAGGCGAGCTAGAGTTGATTTCCCTTTCATAAACGGAGTTGAATCACATGCAGTTTCTGGTCCTAGCAGCAAAAGTTGTTTTCTGGTAAGGAGATTCACTATTGTGCTCAATTGGCCTTACACAGTGCAAATAGCACTCGCGTCTTATCCCAGCAAATGCAGTGTATTGGACTCAAGAGAAACTACTGTTCTTGTCAGTGTGCTAAGCAGAGTTGAATTACATATGGCCCTTGTGTGTAGGAAGCACAGTTCTTTAGTTCTGAGCAAGCTGACTGTTCTGGCTATATAGGAAACACAGTAGAGTAGAAGAGTGCTGCTTTCTCAAAAGCAGAGTGTGTTTCTTGTAAGGCAAGCTAGAGTTGAATTCCCTTTCATAAACGGAGTTGAATCACATGCAGTTTCTGGTCCTAGCCCTAAGAGTTGTTTTCTGGTAAGGAGAGTCACTATTGTGCTCAATTGGCCATACACATTGCAAATAGCACTCGCGTCTGTTCCCAGCAAATGCAGTGTATTGGAAGCAAGAGAAACTACTGTTCTTGTCAGTTTCCTAAGCAGAGTTGAATTAGATATGGCCCTTTTGTGTAGGAAGCACAGTTCTTTAGTTCTGAGCAAGCTGACAATTCTGGCTATATAGGAAACACAGTAGCGTACAAGAGTGCTGCTTTCTCTAAAGTAGAGTGTGTTTCTTGTAAGGCGAGCTAGAGTTGATTTCCCTTTCATAAACGGAGTTGAATCACATGCAGTTTCTGGTCCTAGCAGTAAAAGTTGTTTTCTGGTAAGGAGAGTCATTATTGTGCTCAATTGGCCATACACAGTGCAAATAGCACTCGCTTCTGTTCTCAGCAAGTGCAGTGTATTGGACGCAAGAGAAACTACTGTTCTTGTCAGTTTCCTAAGCAGAGTTGAACTAGTTATGGCCATTGTGTGTAGGAAGCACAGTTCTTTGGTTCTGAGCAAGCTGACTGTTCTGGCTCTATAGGAAACACAGTAGAGTAGAAGAGTGCTGCTTTCTCAAAAGCACAGTGTGTTTCTTGTAAGGCGAGCCAGAGTTTAATTCCCTTTCATAAATGGAGTTGAATCACATGCAGTTTCTGGTCCTAGCACCAAGAGTTGTTTTCTAGTAAGGAGAGTCACTATTGTGCTCATTTGGCCATACACAGTGCAAATAGCACTCGCGTCTGTACCCAACAAATGCATTTTATTGGACGCAAGAGAAACTACTGTTCTTGTCAGTTTCCTAAGCAGAGTTGAATTAGATATTGCCCTTTTGTGTAGGAAGCACAGTTCTTTAGTTCTGAGCAAGCTGACAGTTCTGGCTATATAGGAAACACAGTAGAATAGAAGAGCGCTGCTTTCTCTAAAGCAGAGTGTGTTTCTTGTAAGGCAAGCTATAGTTGATTTCCCATTCATAAACGGAGTTGAATCACATGCAGTTTCTGGTCCTAGCAGCAAAAGTTGTTTTCTGGTAAGGAGATTCACTATTGTGCTCAATTGGCCATACACATTGCAAATAGCACTCGCGTCTGTTCCCAGCAAATGCAGTGTATTGGACGCAAGAGAAACTACTGTTCTTGTCAGTTTCCTAAGCAGAGTTGAATTAGATATGGCCCTTGTGTGTAGGAAGCACAGTTCTTTAGTTCTGAGCAAGCTGACAGTTCTGGCTATATAGGAAACACAGTAGAGTAGAAGAGTGCTGCTTTCTCAAAAGCAGAGTGTGTTTCTTGTAAGCCGAGCTAGAGTTCATTTCCCTTTTATAAACGGAGTTGAATCACATGCAGTTTCTGGTCCTAGCAGCAAAAGTTGTTTTCTGGTAAGGAGAGTCACTATTGTGCTCAATTGGCCATACACAGTGCAAATAGCACTCGCTTCTGGTCTCAGCAAGTGCAGTGTATTGGACGCAAGAAAAACTACTGTTCTTGTCAGTTTCTAAGCAGAGTTGAATTAGATATGGCCCTTGTGTGTAGGAAGCACAGTTCTTTAGTTCTGAGCAAGCTGACAGTTCTGGCTATTTAGGAAACACAGGAGAGTAGAAGAGTGCTGCTTTCTCAAAAGCAGAGTGTGTTTCTTGTAAGGCGAGCTAGAGTTCATTTCCCTTTTATAAATGGAGTTGAATCACATGCAGTTTCTGGTCCTAGCAGCAAAAGTTGTTTTCTGGTAAGGAGAGTCACTATTGTGCTCAATTGGCCATACACAGTGCAAATAGCACTCGCTTCTGTTCTCAGCAAGTGCAGTGTATTGGACACAAGAGAAACTACTGTTCTTGTCAGTTTCCTAAGCAGAGTTGAACTAGTTATGGCCATTGTGGGTAGGAAACACAGTTCTTTGGTTCTGAGCAAGCTGACTGTTCTTGCTCTATAGGAAACACAGTAGAGTAGAAGAGTGCTGCTTTCTCAAAAGCAGAGTGTGTTTCTTGTAAGGCAAGCTAGAGTTGAATTCCCTTTCATAAACAGAGTTGAATCACATGCAGTTTCTGGTCCTAGCCCTAAGAGTTGTTTTCTGGTAAGGAGAGGCACTATTGTGCTCATTTGGCCATACACAGTGCAAATAGCACTCGCGTCTGTACCCAGCAAGTGCATTGTATTGGACGCAAGAGAAACTACTGTTCTTGTCAGTTTGCTAAGCAGAGTTGAATTACATATGGCCCTTGTGTGTAGGAAGCACAGTTCTTTAGTTCTGAGCAAGCTGACTGTTCTGGCTATATAGGAAACACAGTAGAGTAGAAGAGTGCTGCTTTCTCAAAAGCAGAGTGTGTTTCTTGTAAGGCAAGCTAGAGTTGAATTCCCTTTCATAAACGGAGTTGAATCACATGCAGTTTCTGGTCCTAGCCCTAAGAGTTGTTTTCTGGTAAGGAGAGTCACTATTGTGCTCAATTGGCCATACACATTGCAAATAGCACTCGCGTCTGTTCCCAGCAAATGCAGTGTATTGGAAGCAAGAGAAACTACTGTTCTTGTCAGTTTCCTAAGCAGAGTTGAATTAGATATGGCCCTTTTGTGTAGGAAGCACAGTTCTTTAGTTCTGAGCAAGCTGACAATTCTGGCTATATAGGAAACACAGTAGCGTACAAGAGTGCTGCTTTCTCTAAAGTAGAGTGTGTTTCTTGTAAGGCGAGCTAGAGTTGATTTCACTTTCATAAACGGAGTTGAATCACATGCAGTTTCTGGTCCTAGCAGCAAAAGTTGTTTTCTGGTAAGGAGATTCACTATTGTGCTCAGTTGGCCTTACACAGTGCAAATAGCACTCGCGTCTTATCCCAGCAAATGCACTGTATTGGACGCAAGAGAAACTACTGTTCTTGTCAGTGTGCTAAGCAGAGTTGAATTACATATGGCCCTTGTGTGTAGGAAGCACAGTTCTTTAGTTCTGAGCAAGCTGACTGTTCTGGCTATATAGGAAACACAGTAGAGTACAAGAGTGCTGCTTTCTCAAAAGCAGAGTGTGTTTCTTGTAAGGCAAGCTAGAGTTGAATTCCCTTTCATAAACGGAGTTGAATCACATGCAGTTTCTGGTCCTAGCCCTAAGAGTTGTTTTCTGGTAAGGAGAGTCACTATTGTGCTCAATTGGCCATACACATTGCAAATAGCACTCGCGTCTGTTCCCAGCAAATGCAGTGTATTGGAAGCAAGAGAAACTACTGTTCTTGTCAGTTTCCTAAGCAGAGTTGAATTAGATATGGCCCTTTTGTGTAGGAAGCACAGTTCTTTAGTTCTGAGCAAGCTGACAATTCTGGCTATATAGGAAACACAGTAGAGTAGAAGAGTGCTGCTTTCGCTAAAGTAGAGTGTGTTTCTTGTAAGGCGAGCTAGAGTTGATTTCCCTTTCATAAACGGAGTTGAATCACATGCAGTTTCTGGTCCTAGCAGCAAAAGTTGTTTTCTGGTAAGGAGATTCACTATTGTGCTCAATTGGCCTTACACAGTGCAAATAGCACTCGCGTCTTATCCCAGCAAATGCAGTGTATTGGACGCAAGAGAAACTACTGTTCTTGTCAGTTTGGTAAGCAGAGTTGAATTACATATGGCCCTTCTTGTAGGAAGCACAGTTCTTTAGTTCTGAGCAAGCTGACTGTTCTGGCTATATAGGAAAAACAGTAGAGTACAAGCGTGCTGCTTTCTCTAAAGTAGAGTGTGTTTCTTGTAAGGCGAGCTAGAGTTGATTTCCCTTTCATAAACGGAGTTGAATCACATGCAGTTTCTGGTCCTAGCAGCAAAAGTTGTTTTCTGGTAAGGAGAGTCACTATTGTGCTCAATTGGCCATACACAGTGCAAATAGCACTCGCTTCTGTTCTCAGCAAGTGCAGTGTATTGGACGCAAGAGAAACTACTGTTCTTGTCAGTTTCCTAAGCAGAGTTGAACTAGTTATGGCCATTGTGTGTAGGAAGCACAGTTCTTTGGTTCTGAGCAAGCTGACTGTTCTGGCTCTATAGGAAACACAGTAGAGTAGAAGAGTGCTGCTTTCTCAAAGCACAGTGTGTTTCTTGTAAGGCGAGCCAGAGTTTAATTCCCTTTCATAAATGGAGTTGAATCACATGCAGTTTCTGGTCCTAGCACCAAGAGTTGTTTTCTAGTAAGGAGAGTCACTATTGTGCTCATTTGGCCATACACAGTGCAAATAGCACTCGCGTCTGTACCCAGCAAGTGCATTGTATTGGACGCAAGAGAAACTACTGTTCTTGTCAATTTGATAAGCAGAGTTGAATTACATATGGCCCTTGTGTGTAGGAAGCACAGTTCTTTAGTTCTGAGCAAGCTGACTGTTCTGGCTATATAGGAAACACAGTAGAGTAGAAGAGTGCTGCTTTCTCAAAAGCAGAGTGTGTTTCTTGTAAGGCAAGCTAGAGTTGAATTCCCTTTCATAAACGGAGTTGAATCACATGCAGTTTCTGGTCCTAGCCCTAAGAGTTGTTTTCTGGTAAGGAGAGTCACTATTGTGCTCAATTGGCCATACACATTGCAAATAGCACTCGCGTCTGTTCCCAGCAAATGCAGTGTATTGGAAGCAAGAGAAACTACTGTTCTTGTCAGTTTCCTAAGCAGAGTTGAATTAGATATGGCCCTTTTGTGTAGGAAGCACAGTTCTTTAGTTCTGAGCAAGCTGACAATTCTGGCTATATAGGAAACACAGTAGAGTACAAGAGTGCTGCTTTCTCTAAAGTAGAGTGTGTTTCTTGTAAGGCGAGCTAGAGTTGATTTCCCTTTCATAAACGGAGTTGAATCACATGCAGTTTCTGGTCCTAGCAGCAAAAGTTGTTTTCTGGTAAGGAGATTCACTATTGTGCTCAATTGGCCTTACACAGTGCAAATAGCACTCGCGTCTTATCCCAGCAAATGCAGTGTATTGGACGCAAGAGAAACTACTGTTCTTGTCAGTTTCCTAAGCAGAGTTGAATTAGATATGGCCCTTTTGTGTAGGAAGCACAGTTCTTTAGTTCTGAGCAAGCTGACAGTTCTGGCTCTATAGGAAACACAGTAGAGTAGAAGAGTGCTGCTTTCTCAAAAGCAGAGTGTGTTTCTTGTAAGCCGAGCTAGAGTTCATTTCCCTTTTATAAACGGAGTTGAATCACATGCAGTTTCTGGTCCTAGCAGCAAAAGTTGTTTTCTGGTAAGGAGAGTCACTATTGTGCTCAATTGGCCATACACAGTGCAAATAGCACTCGCTTCTGGTCTCAGCAAGTGCAGTGTATTGGACGCAAGAGAAACTACTGTTCTTGTCAGTTTCCTAAGCAGAGTTGAATTAGATATGGCCCTTGTGTGTAGGAAGCACAGTTCTTTAGTTCTGAGCAAGCTGACAGTTCTGGCTATTTAGGAAACACAGGAGAGTAGAAGAGTGCTGCTTTCTCAAAAGCAGAGTGTGTTTCTTGTAAGGCGAGCTAGAGTTCATTTCCCTTTTATAAACGGAGTTGAATCACATGCAGTTTCTGGTCCTAGCAGCAAAAGTTGTTTTCTGGTAAGGAGAGTCACTATTGTGCTCAATTGGCCATACACAGTGCAAATAGCACTCGCTTCTGTTCTCAGCAAGTGCAGTGTATTGGACACAAGAGAAACTACTGTTCTTGTCAGTTTCCTAAGCAGAGTTGAACTAGTTATGGCCATTGTGGGTAGGAAGCACAGTTCTTTGGTTCTGAGCAAGCTGACTGTTCTTGCTCTATAGGAAACACAGTAGAGTAGAAGAGTGCTGCTTTCTCAAAAGCAGAGTGTGTTTCTTGTAAGGCAAGCTAGAGTTGAATTCCCTTTCATAAACGGAGTTGAATCACATGCAGTTTCTGGTCCTAGCCCTAAGAGTTGTTTTCTGGTAAGGAGAGGCACTATTGTGCTCATTTGGCCATACACAGTGCAAATAGCACTCGCATCTGTACCCAGCAAGTGCATTGTATTGGACACAAGAGAAACTACTGTTCTTGTCAGTTTGCTAAGCAGAGTTGAATTACATATGGCCCTTGTGTGTAGGAAGCACAGTTCTTTAGTTCTGAGCAAGCTGACTGTTCTGGCTATATAGGAAACACAGTAGAGTAGAAGAGTGCTGCTTTCTCAAAAGCACAGTGTGTTTCTTGTAAGGCAAGCTAGAGTTGAATTCCCTTTCATAAACGGAGTTGAATCACATGCAGTTTCTGGTCCTAGCCCTAAGAGTTGTTTTCTGGTAAGGAGAGTCACTATTGTGCTCAATTGGCCATACACATTGCAAATAGCACTCGCGTCTGTTCCCAGCAAAAGCAGTGTATTGGAAGCAAGAGAAACTACTGTTCTTGTCAGTTTCCTAAGCAGAGTTGAATTAGATATGGCCCTTTTGTGTAGGAAGCACAGTTCTTTAGTTCTGAGCAAGCTGACAATTCTGGCTATATAGGAAACACAGTAGAGTACAAGAGTGCTGCTTTCTCTAAAGTAGAGTGTGTTTCTTGTAAGGCGAGCTAGAGTTGATTTCCCTTTCATAAACGGAGTTGAATCACATGCAGTTTCTGGTCCTAGCAGCAAAAGTTGTTTTCTGGTAAGGAGATTCACTATTATGCTCAATTGGCCTTACACAGTGCAAATAGCACTCGCGTCTTATCCCAGCAAATGCAGTGTATTGGACGCAAGAGAAACTACTGTTCTTGTCAGTTTGCTAAGGAGAGTTGAATTACATATGGCCCTTGTGTCTAGGAAGCACAGTTCTTTAGTTCTGAGCAAGCTGACTGTTCTGGCTATATAGGAAACACAGTAGAGTAGAAGAGTGCTGCTTTCTCAAAAGCAGAGTGTGTTTCTTGTAAGGCAAGCTAGAGTTGAATTCCCTTTCATAAACGGAGTTGAATCACATGCAGTTTCTGGTCCTAGCCCTAAGAGTTGTTTTCTGGTAAGGAGAGTCACTATTGTACTCAATTGGCCATACACTTTGCAAATAGCACTCGCGTCTGTTCCCAGCAAATGCAGTGTATTGGAAGCAAGAGAAACTACTGTTCTTGTCAGTTTCCTAAGCAGAGTTGAATTAGATATGGCCCTTTTGTGTAGGAAGCACAGTTCTTTAGTTCTGAGCAAGCTGACAATTCTGGCTATATAGGAAACACAGTAGAGTACAAGAGTGCTGCTTTCTCTAAAGTAGAGTGTGTTTCTTGTAAGGCGAGCTAGAGTTCAATTCCCTTTCATAAACGGAGTTGAATCACATGCAGTTTCTGGTCCTAGCAGCAAAAGTTGTTTTCTGGTAAGGAGATTCACTATTGTGCTCAATTGGCCTTACACAGTGCAAATAGCACTCGCGTCTTATCCCAGCAAATGCAGTGTATTGGACGCAAGAGAAACTACTGTTCTTGTCAGTTTCCTAAGCATTGTTGAACTAGATATGGCCCTTGTGTGTAGGAAGCACAGTTCTTTGGTTCTGAGCATGCTGACTGTTCTGGATCTATAGGAAACACAGTAGAGGAGAAGAGTGCTGCTTTCTCAAAAGCAGAGTCTGTTTCTTGTAAGGCGAGCTAGAGTTGAATTCTGTTTCATAAACGGAGTTGAATCACATGCAGTTTCTACTCCTAGTAGCAAGAGTTGTTTTCTGGTGAAGAGTGTCACTATTGTGCTCAATTGGCCATACACAGTGCAAATAGCACTCGCGTCTGTTCCCAGCAATTGCACTGAATTCTACGCAAGAGAAACTTCTGTTCATGTCAGTTTCTTAAGCAGAGTTGAACTAGATATGGCCCTTGTGTGTAGGAAGCACAGTTCTTTGGTTCTGAGCAAGCTGAGTGTTCTGGCTCTATAGGAAACACAGTAGAGTAGAAGAGTGCTGCTTTCTCAAAGGCAGAGTGTGTTCTTGTAAGGCGAGCTAGAGTTGAATTCCCCTTCATAAACGGAGTTGAATCACACGCAGTTTCTGGTCCTAGCTGCAAGAGTTGTTTTCTGGTAAGGAGAGTCACTATTGTGCTCAATTGGCACTACCCAGTGCAAATAGCACTTGCGCCTGTTCCCAGCAAGTGCTGTGTATTGGATGCAAGAGAAACTACTGTTCTTGTCAGTTTCTTAAGCAGAGTTGAAGGAGATATGGCCCTTGTGTGAAGGAAGCACAGTTCTTTGTTCTGAGCAAGCTGACTGTTCAGGCTCTATAGGAAACACATTAGAATAGAAGTGTATCACTTTTCTTAAAGCAGAGTGTGTTTCTTGTAAGGCGAGCTAGAGTTCAATTCCCTTTCATTAACGGAGTTGAATCACATGCAGTTTCTGGTCCTAGCACCAAGAGTTGATTTCTGGTAAGGAGAGTCACTATTTTGCTCAAATGGCCATACACAGTACAAATAGCCCTCTCGTCTGTTCCCAGCAATTGCACTGAATTGGACGCAAAAGAAACTTCTGTTCTTGTCAGTTTCTTAAGCAGAGTTGAACTAGATATGGCCCTAGTGTGTAGGAAGCACAGTTCTTTGGTTCTGAGCATGCTGAATGTTCTGGCTCTATAGGAAACACATTAGAGTAGAAGAGTGCTGCTTTCTCAAATGCAGAGTGTGTTTCTTGTAAGGCAAGCTAGAGTTCAATTCCCTTTCATAAACGGAGTTGAATCACATGCAGTTTCTGGTCCTACCGCCAAGATTTGTTTTCTGGTAATGTGAGTCACACTAGTGCTCAATTGGCCATTCCCAGTGCAAATAGCACTCGCGCCTTATTCCCAGCAAGTGCAGTATATTGGACCCAAGAGAAACTACTGTTTTTGTAAGTTTCCAAAGGAGAGTTGAACTAGATATGGCCCTTGTGTGTAGGAAGCACAGTTCTTTTGTTCTGAGCAAGCTGACTGTTCGGGCTCTATGGGAAAAAGTTGAGTAGAAGAGTGCTGCTTTCTCAAAAGCAGAGTGTGTTTCTTGTAAGGCGAGCTAGAGTTCAATTCCCTTTCATAAACGGAGTTGAATCACATGCAGATTCTGGTCCTAGCAGCAAAATTGTTTTTTGGTAAGGAGTGACACTATTGTGCTCAAATGGCCACACACAGTGCAAATAGCACTCACGTCTGTTCCCAGCAAGTACAGTGTATTGGACACAAGAGAAGCTACTGTTCTTGTCAGTTTCTTAAGCAGAGTTGAACTAGATATGGCCCTTGTGTGTCGGAAGCACAGTCCTTTGGTTCTGAGCTTGCTGACTGTTCTGGCTCTATACTAAACACAGTAGAGTAGAAGAGTGCTGCTTTCTCAAAAGCAGAGTGTGTTTCTTGTAAGGCAAGCTAGAGTTCAATTCCCTTTCATAAAGAGAGTTGAATCACATGCAGTTTCTGGTCCTAGCAGCAAGAGTTGTTTTCTGGTAAGGAGAGTCACTATTGGGCTCAATTGCCCATAGACAGTACAAACAGCACTGGCGTATGTTCCCAGCAAGTGCAGTGCATTGGACGCAAGAGAAACTACTGTTCTTGTCAGTTTCCTAAGCAGTGTTGAAGTAGATATGGCCCTAGTGTGTAGGAAGCTCAGTTCTTTGGTTCTGAGCATGCTGAATGTTCTGGCTCTATAGGAAACACAGTAGAGTAGAAGAGTGCTGCTTTCTCAAATGCAGAGTGTGTTTCTTGTAAGGTGAGCTAGAGTTCAATTCCCTTTCATAAACGGAGTTGAATCACATGCAGTTTCTGGTCCTAGTAGCAAGAGTTGTTTTCTGGTATGGAGAGTAACTATTGTGCTCAATTCCCCATACACAGTGCAATTAGCACTCGCGCCTGTTCCCAGCAAGTGCAGTGTATTGGACGCAAGAGAAACTACTGTTCTTGTTAGTTTCCTAAACAGAGTTGAACTAGATATGTCCCGTATGTGTAGGAAGCACAGTTCTTTAGTTCTGAGCAGGTCGACTGTTCTGGCTCTATGGGAAACAGTAGAGTAGAAGAGTGCTGCTTTCTCAAAAGCAGAGTGTGTTTCTTGTAAGGCGAGCTAGAGTTGAATTACGTTTCATAAACGGAGTTGAATCACATGCAGTTTCTGGTCCTAGCTGGAAGAGTTGTTTTCTGTTAAGGAGAGTCCCTATTGTGCTCAAATGGCCATACACAGTGCAAATAGCACTCGCGCCTGTTCCCAGCAAGTACAGTGTATTGGACGCAAGAGAAACTACTGTTCTTGTTAGTTTCCTAAGCAGAGTTGAACTAGATATGGCCCTTGTGTGTAGGAAGCACAGTTCTTTGGTTCTGAGCAAGCTGAGTGTTCTGGCTCTATAGGAAACACAGTAGAGTAAAAGAGTGCTGCTTTCTCAAAGGCAGAGTGTGTTCTTGTAAGACGAGCTAGAGTTGAACTCCCCTTCATAAACGGAGTTGAATCACATGCAGTTTCTGGTCCTAGCTGCAAGAGTTGTTTTCTGGTAAGGAGAGTCACTGTTGTGCTCAATTGGCCATACCCAGTGCAAATAGCACTCGCGCCTGTTCCCAGCAAGTGCAGTGTATTGGACGCAAGAGAAACTACTGTTCTTGTCAGTTTCCTAAGCAGAGTTGAACTAGATATGGCCCTTGTGTGTAGGAAGCACAGTTCATTTGTTCTGAGCAAGCTGACTGTTCTGGCTCTATAGGAAACACATTAGAATAGAAGAGTATCGCTTTCTCAAAAGCAGAGTCTGTTTCTTGTAAGGCGAGCTAGAGTTCAATTCCCTTTCATAAAGAGAGTTGAATCACAAGCAGTTTCTGGTCCTAGCAGCAAGAGTTGTTTTCTGGTAAGGAGAGTCACTATTGTGCTCAATTGCCCATAGACAGTACAAACAGCAATGGCGTATGTTCCCAGCAAGTGCAGTGCATTGGATGCAAGAGAAACTACTGTTCTTGTCAGTTTCCTAAGCAGAGTTGAACTAGATATGGCCCTAGTGTGTAGGAAGCACAGTTCTTTGGTTCTGAGCATGCTGAATGTTCTGGCTCTATAGGAAACACAGTAGAGTAGAAGAGTGCTGCTTTCTCAAATGCAGAGTGTGTTTCTTGTAAGGCGAGCTAGAGTTCAATTCCCTTTCATAAACGGAGTTGAATCACATGCAGTTTCTGGTCCTAGCGCCAAGATTTGTTTTCTGGTAATGAGAGTCACTATAGTGCTCATTTGGCCATTCCCAGTGCAAATAGCACTCGCGCCTTTTTCCCAGCAAGTGCAGTATATTGGACGCAAGAGAAACTACTGTTCTTGTAAGTTTCCAAAGGAGAGTTGAACTAGATATGGCCCTTGTGTGTAGGAAGCACAGTTCTTTTGTTCTGAGCAAGCTGACACTTCGGGCTCTATGGGAAACAGTTGAGTAGAAGAGTGCTGCTTTCTCAAAAGCAGAGTGGGTTTCTTGTAAGGCGAGCTAGACTTCAATTCCCTTTCATGAAGAGAGTTGAATCACATGCAGTTTCTGGTCCTAGCAACAAGAGTTGTTTTCTGGTAAGGAGAGTCACTATTGCGCTCAATTGCCCATAGACAGTACAAACAGCACTGGCGTATGTTCCCAGCAAGTGCAGTGCATTGGACGCAAGATAAACTACTGTTCTTGTCAGTTTCCTAAGCAGAGTTGAACTAGTTATGGCCCTAGTGTGTAGGAAGCACAGTTCTTTGGTTCTGAGCATGCTGAATGTTCTGGCTCTATAGGAAACACAGTTGAGTAGAAGAGTGCTGCTTTTTCAAATGCAGAGTGTGTTTCTTGTAAGGCGAGCTAGAGTTCAATTCCCTTTCATAAACGGAGTTGAATCACATGCAGATTCCTGTCCTAGCAGCAAAATTTTTCTTTGGTAAGGAGAGACACTATTGTGCTCAAATGGCCATACACAGTGCAAATAGCCCTCGCGTCTGTTCCCAGCAATACAGTGTATTGGACACAAGAGAAGCTACGGTTCTTGTCAGTTTCTTAAGCAGTGTTGAACTAGATATGGCCCTTGTGTGTAGGAAGCACAGTTCTTTGGTTCTGAGCATGCTGACTGTTCTGGCTCTATGGGAAACACAGTAGAGTAGAAGAGTGCTGCTTTCTCAAAAGCAGAGTGTGTGTCTTGTAAGGCGAGCTAGAGTTCAATTCCCTTTCATAAAGAGAGTTGAATCACATGCAGTTTCTGGTCCTAGCAGCAAGAGTTGTTTTCTGGTAAGGAGAGTCACTATTGTGCTCAATTGGCCATACCCAGTGCAAATAGCACTCGGCCTGTTCCAAGCAAGTGCAGTGTATTGGACACAAGAGAAACTACTGTTCTTGTCAGTTTCCTAAGCAGAGTTGAACTAGATATGGCCCTTTGTGTAGGAAGCACAGTTCTTTGGTTCTGAGCAAGCTGACTGTCTTGCTCTATAGGAAACACAGTAGAGTAGTAGAGTGCTGCTTTCTCAAAAGCAGAGTCTGCTTCTTGTAAAGCGAGCTAGAGTTCAATTCCGTTTCATAAACGGAGTTGAATCACATGCAGTTTCTGGTCCTAGCAGCAAGAGTTGTTTTCTGGTAAGGAGAGTCACTATTGTGCTCAATTGCCCATAGACAGTACAAACAGCACTGGCGTATGTTCCCAGCAAGTGCAGTCATTGGACGCAAGAGAAACTACTGTTCTTGTCAGTTTCAAAAGGAGAGTTGAACTAGATATGGCCCTTGTGTGTAGGAAGCACAGTTCTTTTGTTCTGAGCAAGCTGACTGTTCGGGCTCTATAGGAAACACAGTTGAGTAGAAGAGTGCTGCTTTCTCAAAAGCAGAGTGTGTTTCTTGTAAGGCGAGCTAGAGTTCAATTCCCTTTCATAAACGGAGTTGAATCACATGCAGATTCTGGTCCTAGCCGCAAAATTGTTTTTTGGTAAGGAGAGACACTATTGTGCTCAAATGATCATACACAGTGCAAATAGCACTCGCGTCTGTTCCCAGCAAGTACAGTGTATTGGACACAAGAGAAGCTACTATTCTTGTCAGTTTCCTAAGCAGTGTTGAACTAGATATGGCCCTTGTGTGTGAGAAGCACAGTTCTTTGGTTCTGAGCATGCTCACTGTTCTGGCTCTATAGGAAACAGAGTAGAGTAGAAGTGTGCTGCTTTCTCAAAAGCAGAGTCTGTTTCTTGTAAGGCGAGCTAGAGTTCAATTCCCTTTCATAAAGAGAGTTGAATCACATGCAGTTTCTGGTCCTAGCAGCAAGAGTTGTTTTCTGGTAAGGAGAGTCACTATTGTGCTCAATTGCCCATAGACAGTACAAATAGCACTGGCCTATGTTCCCAGCAAGTGCAGTGCATTGGACGCAAGAGAAACTACTGTTCTTGTCAGTTTCCTAAGCAGAGTTGAACTATATATGGCCATTGTGTGTGGGAAGCACAGTTCTTTGGTTCTGATCAAGCTGACTGATCTGGCTCTTTAGGAAACACAGTAGAGTAGACGAGTGCTGTGTTCGCAAAGGCAGAGTATGTTTCTTGTAAGGCGAGCTAGAGTTCAATTCCCTTTCATAAACGGAGTTGAATCACATGCAGTTTCTGGTCCTAGCAGCAAGAGTTGTTTTCTGGTACGGAGAGTCACTATTGTGCTCAATTGGCCATACCCAGTGCAAATAGCACTCGCGCCTGTACCAAGCAAGTGCAGTGTATTGGACGCAAGAGAAACTACTGTTCTTGTCAGTTTCCTAAGCTGAGTTGAACTAGTTATGGCCCTTGTGTGTAGGAAGCACAGTTCTTTGGTTGATCAAGCAGACTGTTCTGGCTCTTTAGGAAACACAGTAGAGTAGGAGTGCTGCTTTCTCAAAAGCAGAGTGTGTTCTTGTAAGGCGAGCTAGAGTTGAATTCCCCTTCATAAACGGAGTTAAATCACATGCAGTTTCTGGGACTAGCTGCAAGAGTTGTTTTCTGGTAAGGAGAGTCACTATTGTGCTCAATTGGCCATACCCAGTGCAAATAGCACTCGCGTCTGTTCCGAGCAAGTGCAGTGTTTTGGACACAAGAGAAGCTACTGTTCTTGTCAGTTTCCTAAGTAGAGTTGAACTAGATATGGCCCTAGTGTGTACGCAGCACAGTTCTTTGGTTCTGCGCATGCTGAATGTTCTCGCTCTTTAGGAAACACAGTAGAGTAGAAGAGTGCTGCTTTCACAAATGCAGAGTGTGTTTCTTGTAAGGCGAGCTAGAGTTCAATTCCCTTTCATAAAGAGAGTTGAATCACATGCAGTTTCTGGTCCTAGCAGCAAGAGTTGTTTTCTTGTAAGGAGAGTCACTATTGTGCTCAATTGGCCATACCCAGTGCAAATAGCACTCCGCCAGATCCAAGCAAGTGCAGTGTATTGGACGCAAGAGAAACTACTGTTCTTGTCAGTTTCCTAAGCAGAGTTGAACTAGATATGGCCCTTTGTGTAGGAAGCACAGTTCTTTGGTTCTGAGCATGCTGACTGTTCTGGCTCTATAGGAAACACAGTAGAGTAGAAGAGTGTTGCTTTCTCAAAACAGAGTCTGTTTTTTGTAAGGCGAGCTTGGGTTCAATTCCCTTTCATAAAGAGAGTTGAATCACAAGCAGTTTCTGGTCCTAGCAGCAAGAGTTGTTTTCTGGTAAGTAGAGTCACTTTCGTGCTCAATTGCCCATAGACAGTACAAACAGCACTGGCGTATGTTCCCAGCAAGTGCAGTGCATTGGACGCAAGAGAAACTACTGTTCTTGTCAGTTTCCTAAGCAGAGTTGAACTAGATATGGCCCTAGTGTGTAGGAAGCACAGTTCTTTGGTTCTGAGCATGCTGAATGTTCTGGCTCTATAGGAAACACAGTAGAGTAGAAGAGTGCTGCTTTCTCAAATGCAGAGTGTGTTTCTTGTAAGGCGAGCTAGAGTTCAATTCCCTTTCATAAACGGAGTTGAATCACATGGAGTTTCTGGTCCTAGCACCAAGATTTGTTTTCTGGTAATGAGAGTCACTATAGTGCTCAATTGGCCATTCCCAGTGCAAATAGCACTCGCGCCTTTTTCCCAGCAAGTGCAGTGTATTGGACGCAAGATAAACTACTGTTCTTGTAAGTTTCCAAAGGAGAGTTGAACTAGATATGGCCCTTGTGTGTAGGAAGCACAGTTCTTTTGTTCTGAGCAAGCTGACACTTCGGGCTCTATGGGAAACAGTTGAGGAGAAGAGTGCTGCTTTCTCAAAAGCAGAGTGTGTTTCTTGTAAGGCGAGCTAGAGTTCAATTCCCTTTCATTAACTTAGTTGAATCACATGCAGTTTCTGGTCCTAGCAGCAAGAGTTGTTTTCTTGTAAGGAGAGACACTATTGTGCTCAATTGGCCATACACAGTGCAAATAGCACTCGCGTCTGTTCCCAGCAATTGTACTGAATTGGACGCAAGAGAAACTTCTCTTCTTGTCAGTTTCTTAAGCAGAGTTGAACTAGATATGGCCCTTGTGTGTAGGAAGCACAGTTCTTTGGTTCTGAGCAAGCTGACTGTCTGGCTCTATAGGAAACACAGTAGAGTAGAAGAGTGCTGCTTTCTCAAAAGCAGAGTGTGTTTCTTGTAAGGCGAGCTAGAGTTCAATTCCCTTTCATAAACGGAGTTGAATCACATGCAGATTCTAGTCCTAGCAGCAAAATTGTTTTTTGGTAAGGAGAGACACTATTGTGCTCAAATGGCCATACACAGTGCAAATAGCACTCGCGTCTGTTCCCAGCAAGTACAGTGTATTGGACACAAGAGAAGCTACTGTTCTTGTCAGTTTCCTAAGGAGTGTTGAACTAGATATGGCCCTTGTGTGTAGGAAGCACAGTTCTTTGGTTCTGAGCATGCTGACTGTTCTGGCTCTATAGGAAACACAGTAGAGTAGAAGAGTGCTGCTTTCTCAAAAGCAGAGTCTGTTTCTTGTAAAGCGAGCTAGAGTACAATTCCGTATCATAAACGGAGTTGAATCACATGCAGTTTCTGGTCCTAGCAGCAAGAGTTTTTTTCTGGTATGGAGAGTCACTATTGTGCTCAATTTCCCATACGCAGTGCAAATAGCACTCGCGTCTGTTCCAAAAATGCAGTGTATTGGACGCAAGAGAAACTTCTGTTCTTGTCAGTTTCCTAAGCAGTGTTGAAATAGATATGGCCCTAGTGTGTAGAAAGCACAGTTCTTTGGTTCTGAGCAAGCTGACTGTTCTGGCTCTATAGGAAACACAGTAGAGTAGAAGAGTGCTGCTTTCTCAAAAGCAGAGTGTGTTTCTTGTAAGGCGAGCTAGAGTTCAATTCCCTTTCATAAACGGAGTTGAATCACATGCAGTTTTTGGTCCTAGCAACAAGAGTTGTTTTCTGGTAAGGAGAGTTACTATTGTGCTCAAGTGGCCATTCCCAGTGCAAATAGCACTCGCGCCTGTTCCAAGCTAGTGCAGTGTATTGGACGCAAGAGAAACTACTGTTCTTGTCAGTTTCCTAAGCAGAGTTGAACTAGATATGGCCCTTGTGTGTAGGAAGCACAGTTCTTTGGTTCTGATCAAGCTGACTGTTTTGGCTCTATAGGAAACACAGTAGAGTAGAAGAGTGATGCTTTCTCAAAGGCAGAGTGTGTTCTTGTAAGGCGAGCTAGAGTTCAATTCCCCTTCATAAACGGCGTTGAATCACATGCAGTTTCTGGTCCGAGCTGCAAGAGTTGTTTTCTGGTAAGGAGACTCACTATTGGGCTCAATTGGCCATACCCAGTGCAAATAGCACTCGCGCCTGTTCCCAGCAAGTGCAGTGTATTGGACGCAAGAGAAACTACTGTTCTTGTCAGTTTCCTAAGCAGAGTTGAACTAGATATGGCCCTTGTGTGTAGGAAGCACAGTTCTTTTGTTCTGAGCTAGCTGACTGTTCTGGCTCTATAGGAAACACATTAGAATAGAAGAGTATCGCTTTCTCTAAAGCAGAGTGTGTTTCTTGGAAGGCGAGCTAGAGTTCAATTCCCTTTCATAAACGGAGTTGAATCACATGCATTTTCTGGTCCTAGCACCAAGATTTGTTTTCTGGTAATGAGAGTCACTATAGTGCTCAATTGGCCATTCCCAGTGAAAATACCACTCGCGCCTTTTTCCCAGCTAGTGCAGTGTATTGGACGCAAGAGAAACTACTGTTCTTGTAAGTTTCCAAAGGAGAGTTGAACTAGATATGGCCCTTGTGTGTAGGAAGCACAGTTCTTTTGTTCTGAGCAAGCTGACTGTTCGGGCTCTATGGGAAACAGTTGAGTAGAAGAGTGCTGCTTTCTCAAAAGCAGAGTGTGTTTCTTGTAAGGCGAGCTAGAGGAGCTAGAGTTCAATTCCCTTTCATAAACGGAGTTGAATCACATGCAGATTCTGGTCCTAGCAGCAAAATTTTTTTTTGGTAAGGAGAGACACTATTGTGCTCAAATGGCCATACACAGTGCAAATAGCCCTCGCGTCTGTTCCCAGCAATACAGTGTATTGGACACAAGAGAAGCTATGCTTCTTGTCAGTTTCTTAAGCAGTGTTGAACTGGATATGTCCCTTGTGTGTAGGAAGCACAGTTCTTTGTTTCTGAGCATGCTGACTGTTCTGGCTCTATAGGAAACACAGTAGAGTAGAAGAGTGCTGCTTTCTCAAAAGCAGAGTCTGTTTCTTGTAAGGCGAGGTAGAGTTCAATTCCCTTTCATAAAGAAGTTGAATCACATGCAGTTTCTGGTCCTAGCAGCAAGAGTTGTTTTCTGGTAAGGAGAGTCACTATTGTGCTCAATTGCCCATAGACAGTACAAACAGGACTGGCGTATGTTCCCAGCAAGTGCAGTGCATTGGACGCAAGAGAAACTACTGTTAATGTCAGTTTCCAAAGGAGAGTTGAACTAGATATGGCCCTTGTGTGTAGGAAGCACAGTTCTTTGGTTCTGAGCAAGCTGACTGTTCGGGCTCTATAGGAAACACAGTTGAGTAGAAGAGTGCTGCTTTCTCAAAAGCAGAGTGTGTTTCTTGTAAGGCGAGCTAGAGTTCAATTCCGTTTCATAAACGGAGTTGAATCACATGCAGTTTCTGGTCCTAGCTGCAAGAGTTGTTTTCTGGTAAAGAGAGTCACTATTGTGCTCAATTGGCCATACCCAGTGCAAATAGCACTCGCGTCTGTTCCGGACACGTGCAGTGTTTTGGACACAAGAGAAGCTACTGTTCTTGTCAGTTTCCTCAGTAGAGTTGAACTAGATATGACCCTAGTGTGTACGAAGCACAGTTCTTTGGTTCTGAGCATGCTGAATGTTCTGGCTCTATAGGAAACACAGTAGAGTAGAAGAGTGCTGCTTTCTCAAATGCAGAGTGTGTTTCTTGTAAGGCGAGCTTAGAGTTCAATTCCCTTTCATAAACGGAGTTGAATCACATGCAGTTTCTGGTCCTAGCGCCAAGATTTGTTTTCTGGTAATGTGAGTCACACTAGTGCTCAATTGGACATTCCCAGTGCAAATAGCACTCGCGCCTTATTCCCAGCAAGTGCAGTGTATTGGACCCAAGAGAAACTACTGTTCTTGTAAGTTTCCAAAGGAGAGTTGAACTAGATATGGCCCTTGTGTGTAGGAAGCACAGTTCTTTTGTTCTGAGCAAGCTGACTGTTCGGGCTCTATGGAAACAGTTGAGTAGAAGAGTGCTGCTTTCTCAAAAGCAGAGTGTGTTTCTTGTAAGGCGAGCAAGAGTTCAATTCCCTTTCATAAACGGAGTTGAATCACATGCAGTTTCTACTCCTAGTAGCAAGAGTTGTTTTCTGGTGAGGAGTGTCACTATTGTGCTCAATTGGCCATACACAGTGCAAATAGCACTCGCGTCTGTTCCCAGCAATTGCACTGAATTGGACGCAAGAGAAACTTCTGTTCTTGTCAATTTCCTAGGCAGAGTTGAACTAGATATGGCCCTTGTGTGTAGGAAGCACACTTCTTTTGTTCTGAGCAAGCTGACTCGTCTGGCTCTATAGGAAACACATTAGAATAGAAGAGTATCACTTTCTCTAAAGCAGAGTGTGTTTCTTGTAAGGCGAGCTAGAGTTCAATTCCCTGTCATAAACGGAGTTGAATCACATGCAGATTCTGGTCCTTGCAGCAAAATTTTTTTTTGGTAAGGAGAGACACTATTTTGCTCAAATGGCCATACACAGTGCAAATAGCACTCGCGTCTGTTCCCAGCAAGTACAGTGTATTGGACACAAGAGAAGCTACTGTTCTTGTCAGTTTCCTAAGGAGTGTTGAACTAGATATGGCCCTTGTGTGTAGGAAGCACAGTTCTTTGGTTCTGAGCATGCTGACTGTTCTGGCTCTATAGGAAACACAGTAGAGTAGAAGAGTGCTGCTTTCTCAAAAGCAGAGTCTGTTTCTTGTAAAGCGAGCTAGAGTACAATTCCGTATCATAAACGGAGTTGAATCACATGCAGTTTCTGGTCCTAGCAGCAAGAGTTTTTTTCTGGTATGGAGAGTCACTATTGTGCTCAATTTCCCATACGCAGTGCAAATAGCACTCGCGTCTGTTCCAAAAATGCAGTGTATTGGACGCAAGAGAAACTTCTGTTCTTGTCAGTTTCCTAAGCAGTGTTGAAATAGATATGGCCCTAGTGTGTAGAAAGCACAGTTCTTTGGTTCTGAGCAAGCTGACTGTTCTGGCTCTATAGGAAACACAGTAGAGTAGAAGAGTGCTGCTTTCTCAAAAGCAGAGTGTGTTTCTTGTAAGGCGAGCTAGAGTTCAATTCCCTTTCATAAACGGAGTTGAATCACATGCAGTTTTTGGTCCTAGCAACAAGAGTTGTTTTCTGGTAAGGAGAGTTACTATTGTGCTCAAGTGGCCATTCCCAGTGCAAATAGCACTCGCGCCTGTTCCAAGCTAGTGCAGTGTATTGGACGCAAGAGAAACTACTGTTCTTGTCAGTTTCCTAAGCAGAGTTGAACTAGATATGGCCCTTGTGTGTAGGAAGCACAGTTCTTTGGTTCTGATCAAGCTGACTGTTTTGGCTCTATAGGAAACACAGTAGAGTAGAAGAGTGATGCTTTCTCAAAGGCAGAGTGTGTTCTTGTAAGGCGAGCTAGAGTTCAATTCCCCTTCATAAACGGCGTTGAATCACATGCAGTTTCTGGTCCGAGCTGCAAGAGTTGTTTTCTGGTAAGGAGACTCACTATTGGGCTCAATTGGCCATACCCAGTGCAAATAGCACTCGCGCCTGTTCCCAGCAAGTGCAGTGTATTGGACGCAAGAGAAACTACTGTTCTTGTCAGTTTCCTAAGCAGAGTTGAACTAGATATGGCCCTTGTGTGTAGGAAGCACAGTTCTTTTGTTCTGAGCTAGCTGACTGTTCTGGCTCTATAGGAAACACATTAGAATAGAAGAGTATCGCTTTCTCTAAAGCAGAGTGTGTTTCTTGGAAGGCGAGCTAGAGTTCAATTCCCTTTCATAAACGGAGTTGAATCACATGCATTTTCTGGTCCTAGCACCAAGATTTGTTTTCTGGTAATGAGAGTCACTATAGTGCTCAATTGGCCATTCCCAGTGAAAATACCACTCGCGCCTTTTTCCCAGCTAGTGCAGTGTATTGGACGCAAGAGAAACTACTGTTCTTGTAAGTTTCCAAAGGAGAGTTGAACTAGATATGGCCCTTGTGTGTAGGAAGCACAGTTCTTTTGTTCTGAGCAAGCTGACTGTTCGGGCTCTATGGGAAACAGTTGAGTAGAAGAGTGCTGCTTTCTCAAAAGCAGAGTGTGTTTCTTGTAAGGCGAGCTAGAGGAGCTAGAGTTCAATTCCCTTTCATAAACGGAGTTGAATCACATGCAGATTCTGGTCCTAGCAGCAAAATTTTTTTTTGGTAAGGAGAGACACTATTGTGCTCAAATGGCCATACACAGTGCAAATAGCCCTCGCGTCTGTTCCCAGCAATACAGTGTATTGGACACAAGAGAAGCTATGCTTCTTGTCAGTTTCTTAAGCAGTGTTGAACTGGATATGTCCCTTGTGTGTAGGAAGCACAGTTCTTTGTTTCTGAGCATGCTGACTGTTCTGGCTCTATAGGAAACACAGTAGAGTAGAAGAGTGCTGCTTTCTCAAAAGCAGAGTCTGTTTCTTGTAAGGCGAGGTAGAGTTCAATTCCCTTTCATAAAGAAGTTGAATCACATGCAGTTTCTGGTCCTAGCAGCAAGAGTTGTTTTCTGGTAAGGAGAGTCACTATTGTGCTCAATTGCCCATAGACAGTACAAACAGGACTGGCGTATGTTCCCAGCAAGTGCAGTGCATTGGACGCAAGAGAAACTACTGTTAATGTCAGTTTCCAAAGGAGAGTTGAACTAGATATGGCCCTTGTGTGTAGGAAGCACAGTTCTTTGGTTCTGAGCAAGCTGACTGTTCGGGCTCTATAGGAAACACAGTTGAGTAGAAGAGTGCTGCTTTCTCAAAAGCAGAGTGTGTTTCTTGTAAGGCGAGCTAGAGTTCAATTCCGTTTCATAAACGGAGTTGAATCACATGCAGTTTCTGGTCCTAGCTGCAAGAGTTGTTTTCTGGTAAAGAGAGTCACTATTGTGCTCAATTGGCCATACCCAGTGCAAATAGCACTCGCGTCTGTTCCGGACACGTGCAGTGTTTTGGACACAAGAGAAGCTACTGTTCTTGTCAGTTTCCTCAGTAGAGTTGAACTAGATATGACCCTAGTGTGTACGAAGCACAGTTCTTTGGTTCTGAGCATGCTGAATGTTCTGGCTCTATAGGAAACACAGTAGAGTAGAAGAGTGCTGCTTTCTCAAATGCAGAGTGTGTTTCTTGTAAGGCGAGCTTAGAGTTCAATTCCCTTTCATAAACGGAGTTGAATCACATGCAGTTTCTGGTCCTAGCGCCAAGATTTGTTTTCTGGTAATGTGAGTCACACTAGTGCTCAATTGGACATTCCCAGTGCAAATAGCACTCGCGCCTTATTCCCAGCAAGTGCAGTGTATTGGACCCAAGAGAAACTACTGTTCTTGTAAGTTTCCAAAGGAGAGTTGAACTAGATATGGCCCTTGTGTGTAGGAAGCACAGTTCTTTTGTTCTGAGCAAGCTGACTGTTCGGGCTCTATGGAAACAGTTGAGTAGAAGAGTGCTGCTTTCTCAAAAGCAGAGTGTGTTTCTTGTAAGGCGAGCAAGAGTTCAATTCCCTTTCATAAACGGAGTTGAATCACATGCAGTTTCTACTCCTAGTAGCAAGAGTTGTTTTCTGGTGAGGAGTGTCACTATTGTGCTCAATTGGCCATACACAGTGCAAATAGCACTCGCGTCTGTTCCCAGCAATTGCACTGAATTGGACGCAAGAGAAACTTCTGTTCTTGTCAATTTCCTAGGCAGAGTTGAACTAGATATGGCCCTTGTGTGTAGGAAGCACACTTCTTTTGTTCTGAGCAAGCTGACTCGTCTGGCTCTATAGGAAACACATTAGAATAGAAGAGTATCACTTTCTCTAAAGCAGAGTGTGTTTCTTGTAAGGCGAGCTAGAGTTCAATTCCCTGTCATAAACGGAGTTGAATCACATGCAGATTCTGGTCCTTGCAGCAAAATTTTTTTTTGGTAAGGAGAGACACTATTTTGCTCAAATGGCCATACACAGTGCAAATAGCACTCGCGTCTGTTCCCAGCAAGTACAGTGTATTGGACACAAGAGAAGCTACTGTTCTTGTCAGTTTCCTAAGCAGTGTTGAACTAGATATGGCCCTTGTGTGTAGGAAGCACAGTTCTTCGGTTCTGAGCATGCTGACTGTTCTGTCTCTATAGGAAACACAGTAGAGTAGAAGAGTGCTGCTTTCTCAAAAGCAGAGTCTGTTTCTTGTAAGGCGAGCTAGAGTTCAATTCCCTTTCATAAAGAGAGTTGAATCACAAGCAGTTTCTGGTCCTAGCAGCAAGAGTTGTTTTCTGGTAAGGAGAGTCACTATTGTGCTCAATTGCCCATAGACAGTACAAACAGCACTGGCGTATGTTCCCAGCAAGTGCAGTGCATTGGACGCAAGAGAAACTACTGTTCTTGTCAGTTTCCTAAGCAGAGTTGAACTAGATATGGCCCTAGTGTGTAGGAAGCACAGTTCGTTGGTTCTGAGCATGCTGAATGTTCTGGCTCTATAGGAAACACAGTAGAGTAGAAGAGTGCTGCTTTCTCAAATGCAGAGTGTGTTTCTTGTAAGGCGAGCTAGAGTTCAATTCCCTTTCATAAACGGAGTTGAATCACATGCAGTTTCTGGTCCTAGCGCCAAGATTTGTTTTCTGGTAATGAGAGTCACTATAGTGCTCATTTGGCCATTCCCAGTGCAAATAGCACTCGCGCCTTTTTCCCAGCAAGTGCAGTGTATTTGACGCAAGATAAACTACTGTTCTTGTAAGTTTCCAAAGGAGAGTTGAACTAGATATGGCCCTTGTGTGTAGGAAGCACAGTTCTTTTGTTCTGAGCAAGCTGACTGTTCGGGCTCTATGGAAACAGTTGAGTAGAAGAGTGCTGCTTTCTCAAAAGCAGAGTGTGTTTCTTGTAAGGCGAGCAAGAGTTCAATTCCCTTTCATAAACGGAGTTGAATCACATGCAGTTTCTACTCCTAGTAGCAAGAGTTGTTTTCTGGTGAGGAGTGTCACTATTGTGCTCAATTGGCCATACACAGTGCAAATAGCACTCGCGTCTGTTCCCAGCAATTGCACTGAATTGGACGCAAGAGAAACTTCTGTTCTTGTCAATTTCCTAGGCAGAGTTGAACTAGATATGGCCCTTGTGTGTAGGAAGCACACTTCTTTTGTTCTGAGCAAGCTGACTCGTCTGGCTCTATAGGAAACACATTAGAATAGAAGAGTATCACTTTCTCTAAAGCAGAGTGTGTTTCTTGTAAGGCGAGCTAGAGTTCAATTCCCTGTCATAAACGGAGTTGAATCACATGCAGATTCTGGTCCTTGCAGCAAAATTTTTTTTTGGTAAGGAGAGACACTATTTTGCTCAAATGGCCATACACAGTGCAAATAGCACTCGCGTCTGTTCCCAGCAAGTACAGTGTATTGGACACAAGAGAAGCTACTGTTCTTGTCAGTTTCCTAAGCAGTGTTGAACTAGATATGGCCCTTGTGTGTAGGAAGCACAGTTCTTCGGTTCTGAGCATGCTGACTGTTCTGTCTCTATAGGAAACACAGTAGAGTAGAAGAGTGCTGCTTTCTCAAAAGCAGAGTCTGTTTCTTGTAAGGCGAGCTAGAGTTCAATTCCCTTTCATAAAGAGAGTTGAATCACAAGCAGTTTCTGGTCCTAGCAGCAAGAGTTGTTTTCTGGTAAGGAGAGTCACTATTGTGCTCAATTGCCCATAGACAGTACAAACAGCACTGGCGTCTGTTCCCAGCAAGTGCAGTGCATTGGACGCAAGAGAAACTACTGTTCTTGTCAGTTTCCTAAGCAGAGTTGAACTAGATATGGCCCTAGTGTGTAGGAAGCACAGTTCGTTGGTTCTGAGCATGCTGAATGTTCTGGCTCTATAGGAAACACAGTAGAGTAGAAGAGTGCTGCTTTCTCAAATGCAGAGTGTGTTTCTTGTAAGGCGAGCTAGAGTTCAATTCCCTTTCATAAACGGAGTTGAATCACATGCAGTTTCTGGTCCTAGCGCCAAGATTTGTTTTCTGGTAATGAGAGTCACTATAGTGCTCATTTGGCCATTCCCAGTGCAAATAGCACTCGCGCCTTTTTCCCACCAAGTGCAGTGTATTTGACGCAAGATAAACTACTGTTCTTGTAAGTTTCCAAAGGAGAGTTGAACTAGATATGGCCCTTGTGTGTAGGAAGCACAGTTCTTTTGTTCTGAACAAGCTGACACTTCGGGCTCTATGGGAAACAGTTGAGTAGAAGAGTGCTGCTTTCTCAAAAGCAGAGTGGGTTTCTTGTAAGGCGAGCTAGAGTTCAATTCCCTTTCATTAACGGAGTTGAATCACATGCAGTTTCTGGTCCTAGCAGCAAGAGTTGATTTCTGGTAAGGAGAGTCACTATTTTGCTCAAATGGCCATACACAGTGCAAATAGCACTCGCGTCTGTTCCCAGCAAGTACAGTGTATTGGACACAAGAGAAGCTACTGTTCGTGTCAATTTCCTAAGGAGTGTTGAACTAGATATGGCCCTTGTGTGTAGGAAGCACAGTTCTTTGGTTCTGAGCATGCTGACTGTTCTGGCTCTATAGGAAACACAGTAGAGTAGAAGAGTGCTGCTTTCTCAAAAGCACAGTCTGTTTCTTGTAAGGCGAGCTAGACTTCAATTCCCTTTCATGAAGAGATTTGAATCACATGCAGTTTCTGGTCCTAGCAGCAAGAGTTGTTTTCTGGTAAGGAGAGTCGCTATTGTGCTCAATTGCCCATAGACAGTACAAACAGCACTGGCGTATGTTCCCAGCAAGTGCAGTGCATTGGACGCACGAGAAACTACTGTTCTTGTCAGTTTCCTAAGCAGAGTTGAACTAGTTATGGCCCTAGTGTGTAGGAAGCACAGTTCTTTGGTTCTGAGCATGCTGAATGTTCTGGCTCTATAGGAAACACAGTTGAGTAGAAGAGTGCTGCTTTTTCAAATGCAGAGTGTGTTTCTTGTAAGGCGAGCTAGAGTTCAATTCCCTTTCATAAACGGAGTTGAATCACATGCAGATTCCTGTCCTAGCAGCAAAATTTTTCTTTGGTAAGGAGAGACACTGTTGTGCTCAAATGGCCATACACAGTGCAAATAGCCCTCGCGTCTGTTCCCAGCAATACAGTGTATTGGACACAAGAGAAGCTACGGTTCTTGTCAGTTTCTTAAGCAGTGTTGAACTAGATATGGCCCTTGTGTGTAGGAAGCACAGTTCTTTGGTTCTGAGCATGCTGACTGTTCTTGCTCTATGGGAAACACAGTAGAGTATAAGAGTGCTGCTTTCTCAAAAGCAGAGTGTGTGTCTTGTAAGGCGAGCTAGAGTTCAATTCCCTTTCATAAAGAGAGTTGAATCACATGCAGTTTCTGGTCCTAGCAGCAAGAGTTGTTTTCTGGTAAGGAGAGTCACTATTGTGCTCATTTGGCCATACCCAGTGCAAATAGCACTCCGCCTGTTCCAAGCAAGTGCAGTGTATTGGACGCAAGAGAAACTACTGTTCTTGTCAGTTTCCTAAGCAGAGTTGAACTAGATATGGCCCTTTGTGTAGGAAGCACAGTTCTTTGGTTCTGAGCAAGCTGACTGTCTTGCTCTATAGGAAACACAGTAGAGTAGTAGAGTGCTGCTTTCTCAAAAGCAGAGTCTGCTTCTTGTAAAGCGAGCTAGAGTTCACTTCCGTTTCATAAACGGAGTTGAATCACATGCAGTTTCTGGTCCTAGCAGCAAGAGTTGTTTTCTGGTAAGGAGAGTCACTATTGTGCTCAATTGCCCATAGACAGTACAAACAGCACTGGCGTATGTTCCCAGCAAGTGCAGTGCATTGGACGCAAGAGAAACTACTGTTCTTGTCAGTTTCAAAAGGAGAGTTGAACTAGATATGGCCCTTGTGTGTAGGAAGCACAGTTCTTTTGTTCTGAGCAAGCTGACTGTTCGGGCTCTATAGGAAACACAGTTGAGTAGAAGAGTGCTGCTTTCTCAAAAGCAGAGTGTGTTTCTTGTAAGGCGAGCTAGAGTTCAATTCCCTTTCATAAACGGAGTTGAATCACATGCAGATTCTGGTCCTAGCAGCAAAATTGTTTTTTGGTAAGGAGAGACACTATTGTGCTCAAATGGTCATACACAGTGCAAATAGCACTCGCGTCTGTTCCCAGCAAGTACAGTGTATTGGACACAAGAGAAGCTACTGTTCTTGTCAGTTTCCTAAGCAGTGTTGAACTAGATATGGCCCTTGTGTGTGGGAAGCACAGTTCTTTGGTTCTGAGCATGCTCACTGTTCTGGCTCTATAGGAAACAGAGTAGAGTAGAAGTGTGCTGCTTTCTCAAAAGCAGAGTCTGTTTCTTGTAAGGCGAGCTAGAGTTCAATTCCCTTTCATAAAGAGAGTTGAATCACATGCAGTTTCTGGTCCTAGCAGCAAGAGTTGTTTTCTGGTAAGGAGAGTCACTATTGTGCTCAATTGCCCATAGACAGTACAAATAGCACTGGCCTATGTTCCCAGCAAGTGCAGTGCATTGGACGCAAGAGAAACTACTGTTCTTGTCAGTTTCCTAAGCAGAGTTGAACTAGATATGGCCATTGTGTGTAGGAAGCACAGTTCTTTGGTTCTGATCAAGCTGACTGATCTGGCTCTTTAGGAAACACAATAGAGTAGACGAGTGCTGCGTTCGCAAAGGCAGAGTGTGTTTCTTGTAAGGCGAGCTAGAGTTCAATTCCCTTTCATAAACGGAGTTGAATCACATGCAGTTTCTGGTCCTAGCACCAAGATTTGTATTCTGGTAATGAGAGTCACTATAGTGCTCAATTGGCCATTCCCAGTGCAAATAGCACTCGCGCCGTTTTCCCAGCAAGTGCAGTGTATTGGACGCAAGATAAACTACTGTTCTTGTAAGTTTCCAAAGGAGAGTTGAACTAGATATGGCCCTTGTGTGTAGGAAGCACAGTTCTTTTTTCTGAGCAAGCTGACACTTCGGGCTCTATGGGAAACAGTTGAGGAGAAGAGTGCTGCTTTCTCAAAAGCAGAGTGTGTTTCTTGTAAGGCGAGCTAGAGTTCAATTCCCTTTCATTAACTTAGTTGAATCACATGCAGTTTCTGGTCCTAGCAGCAAGAGTTGATTTCTGGTAAGGAGAGTCACTATTTTGCGCAAATGGCCATACACAGTGCAAATAGCACTCGCGTCTGTTCCCAGCACTTGTACTGAATTGGACGCAAGAGAAACTTCTCTTCTTGTCAGTTTCTTAAGCAGAGTTGAACTAGATATGGCCCTTGTGTGTAGGAAGCACAGTTCTTTGGTTCTGAGCAAGCTGACTGTCTGGCTCTATAGGAAACACAGTAGAGTAGAAGAGTGCTGCTTTCTCAAAAGCAGAGTGTGTTTCTTGTAAGGCGAGCTAGAGTTCAATTCCCTTTCATGAAGAGAGTTGAATCACATGCAGTTTCTGGTCCTAGCAGCAAGAGTTGTTTTCTGGTAAGGAGAGTCACTATTGTGCTCAATTGCCCATAGACAGTACAAACAGCACTGGCGTATGTTCCCAGCAAGTGCAGTGCATTGGACGGAAGAGAAACTACTGTTCTTGTCAGTTTCCTAAGCACAGTTGAACTAGATATGGCCCTAGTGTGTAGGAAGCACAGTTCTTTGGTTCTGAGCAAGCTGACTGCCTGGCTCTATAGGAAACACAGTAGAGTAGAAGAGTGCTGCTTTCTCAAAAGCAGAGTCTGTTTCTTGTAAAGCGAGCTAGAGTACAATTCCGTATCATAAACGGAGTTGAATCACATGCAGTTTCTGGTCCTAGCAGCAAGAGTTTTTTTCTGGTATGGAGAGTCACTATTGTGCTCAATTCCCCATACACAGTGCAAATAGCACTCGCGTCTGTTCCCAAAAGTGCAGTGTATTGGACGCAAGAGAAACTTCTGTTCTTGTCAGTTTCCTAAGCAGTGTTGAAATAGATATGGCCCTAGTGTGTAGGAAGCACAGTTCTTTGGTTCTGAGCAAGCTGACTGTTCTGGCTCTATAGGAAACACATTAGAGTAGAAGAGTGGTGCTTTCTCAAAAGCAGAGTGTGTTTCTTGTAAGGCGAGCTAGAGTTCAATTCCCTTCAGAAACGGAGTTGAATCACATGCAGTTTCTGGTCCTAGCAACAAGAGTTGTTTTCTGGTATTAGAGTCACTATTGTGCTCAAGTGGCCATTCCCAGTGCAAATAGCACACGCGCCTGTTCCAAGCTAGTGCAGTGTATTGGACGCAAGAGAAACTACTGTTCTTGTCAGTTTCCTAAGCAGAGTTGAACTAGATATGGCCCTTGTGTGTAGGAAGCACAGTTCTTTGGTTCTGATCAAGCTGACTGTTTTGGCTCTATAGGAAACACAGCAGAGTAGAAGAGTGATGCTTTCTCAAAGGCAGAGTATGTTCTTGTAAGGCGAGCTAGAGTTCAATTCCCCTTCATAAACGGAGTTGAATCACATGCAGTTTCTGGTCCGAGCTGCAAGAGTTGTTTTCTGGTAAGGAGACTCACTATTGGGCTCAATTGGCCATACCCAGTGCAAATAGCACTCGCGCCTGTTCCCAGCAAGTGCAGTGTATTGGACGCAAGAGAAACTACTGTTCTTGTCAGTTTCCTAAGCAGAGTTGAACTAGATATGGCCCTTGTGTGTAGGAAGCACAGTTCTTTTGTTCTGAGCAAGCTGACTGTTCTGGCTCTATAGGAAACACATTAGAATAGAAGAGTATCGCTTTCTCTAAAGCAGAGTGTGTTTCTTGGAAAGCGAGCTAGAGTTCAATTCCCTTTCATAAACGGAGTTGAATCACGTGCAGATTCTGGTCCTAGCAGCAAAATTGTTTTTTGGTAAGGAGAGACACTATTGTGCTCAAATGGCCACACACAGTGCAAATAGCACTCACGTCTGTTCCCAGCAAGTACAGTGTATTGGACACAAGAGAAGCTACTGTTCTTGTCAGTTTCTTAAGCAGAGTTGAACTAGATATGGCCCTTGTGTGTCGGAGGCACAGTCCTTTGGTTCTGAGCTTGCTGACTGTTCTGGTTCTATACTAAACACAGTAGAGTAGAAGAGTGCTGCTTTCTCAAAAGCAGAGTGTGTTTCTTGTAAGGCGAGCTAGAGTTCAATTCCCTTTCATAAAGAGAGTTGAATCACATGCAGTTTCTGGTCCTAGCAGCAAGAGTTGTTTTCTGGTAAGGAGAGTCACTATTGTGCTCAATTGCCCATAGACAGTACAAACAGCACTGGCGTATGTTCCCAGCAAGTGCAGTGCATTGGACGCAAGAGAAACTACTGTTCTTGTCAGTTTCCTAAGCAGAGTTGAACTAGTTATGTCCCTCGTGTGTAGGAAGCACAGTTCTTTGGTTCTGAGCATGCTGAATGTTCTGGCTCTATAGAAAACACAGTTGAGTAGAAGAGTGCTGCTTTTTCAAATGCAGAGTGTGTTTCTTGTAAGGCGAGCTAGAGTTCAATTCCCTTTCACAAACGGAGTTGAATCACATGCATTTTCTGGTCCTAGCACCAAGATTTGTTTTCTGGTAATGAGAGTCACTATAGTGCTCAATTGGCCATTCCCAGTGAAAATACCACTCGCGCCTTTTTCCCAGCTAGTGCAGTGTATTGGACGCAAGAGAAACTACTGTTCTTGTAAGTTTCCAAAGGAGAGTTGAACTAGATATGGCCCTTGTGTGTAGGAAGCACAGTTCTTTTGTTCTGAGCAAGCTGACTGTTCGGGCTCTATGGGAAACAGTTGAGAAGAGTGCTGCTTTCTCAAAAGCAGAGTGTGTTTCTTGTAAGGCGAGCTAGAGGAGCTAGAGTTCAATTCCCTTTCATAAACGGAGTTGAATCACATGCAGATTCTGGTCCTAGCAGCAAAATTTTTTTTTGGTAAGGAGAGACACTATTGTGCTCAAATGGCCATACACAGTGCAAATAGCCCTCGCGTCTGTTCCCAGCAATACAGTGTATTGGACACAAGAGAAGCTATGCTTCTTGTCAGTTTCTTAAGCAGTGTTGAACTGGATATGGCCCTTGTGTGTAGGAAGCACAGTTCTTTGGTTCTGAGCATGCTGACTGTTCTGGCTCTATAGGAAACACAGTAGAGTAGAAGAGTGCTGCTTTCTCAAAAGCAGAGTCTGTTTCTTGTAAGGCGAGCTAGAGTTCAATTCCCTTTCATAAAGAGAGTTGAATCACATGCAGTTTCTGGTCCTAGCAGCAAGAGTTGTTTTCTGGTAAGGAGAGTCACTATTGTGCTCAATTGGCCATACCCAGTGCAAATAGCACTCCGCCTGTTCCAAGCAAGTGCAGTGTATTGGACGCAAGAGAAACTACTGTTCTTGTCAGTTTCCTAAGCAGAGTTGAACTAGATATGGCCCTTTGTGTAGGAAGCACAGTTCTTTGGTTCTGAGCAAGCTGACTGTCTTGCTCTATAGGAAACACAGTAGAGTAGAAGAGTGCTGCTTTCTCAAAAGCAGAGTCTGTTTCTTGTAAAGCGAACTAGAGTTCAATTCCGTTTCCTAAACTGAGTTGAATCACATGCAGTTTCTGGTCCTAGCAGCAAGAGTTGTTTTCTGGTAAGGAGAGTCACTATTGTGCTCAATTGCCCATAGACAGTACAAACAGGACTGGCGTATGTTCCCAGCAAGTGCAGTGCATTGGACGCAAGAGAAACTACTGTTCCTGTCAGTTTCCAAAGGAGAGTTGAACTAGATATGGCCCTTGTGTGTAGGAAGCACAGTTCTTTGGTTCTGAGCAAGCTGACTGTTCGGGCTCTATAGGAAACACAGTTGAGTAGAAGAGTGCTGCTTTCTCAAAAGCAGAGTGTGTTTCTTGTAAGGCGAGCTAGAGTTCAATTCCGTTTCATAAACGGAGTTGAATCACATGCAGTTTCTGGTCCTAGCTGCAAGAGTTGTTTTCTGGTAAGGAGAGTCACTATTGTGCTCAATTGGCCATACCCAGTGCAAATAGCACTTGCGTCTGTTCCCAGCACGTGCAGTGTTTTGGACACAAGAGAAGCTACTGTTCTTGTCAGTTTCCTCAGTAGAGTTGAACTAGATATGACCCTAGTGTGTATGAAGCACAGTTCTTTGGTTCTGAGCATGCTGAATGTTCTGGCTCTATAGGAAACACAGTAGAGTAGAAGAGTGCTGCTTTCTCAAATGCAGAGTGTGTTTCTTGTAAGGCGAGCTTAGAGTTCAATTCCCTTTCATAAACGGAGTTGAATCACATGCAGTTTCTGGTCCTAGCGCCAAGATTTGTTTTCTGGTAATGTGAGTCACACTAGTGCTCAATTGGACATTCCCAGTGCAAATAGCACTCGCGCCTTATTCCCAGCAAGTGCAGTGTATTGGACCCAAGAGAAACTACTGTTCTTGTAAGTTTCCAAAGGAGAGTTGAACTAGATATGGCCCTTGTGTGTAGGAAGCACAGTTCTTTTGTTCTGAGCAAGCTGACTGTTCGGGCTCTATGGAAACAGTTGAGTAGAAGAGTGCTGCTTTCTCAAAAGCAGAGTGTGTTTCTTGTAAGGCAAGCTAGAGTTCAATTCCCTTTAATAAACGGAGTTGAATCACATGCAGTTTCTACTCCTAGTAGCAAGAGTTGTTTTCTGGTGAGGAGTGTCACTATTGTGCTCAATTGGCCATACACAGTGCAAATAGCACTCGCGTCTGTTCCCAGCAATTGCACTGAATTGGACGCAAGAGAAACTTCTGTTCTTGTCAATTTCCTAGGCAGAGTTGAACTAGATATGGCCCTTGTGTGTAGGAAGCACAGTTCTTTTGTTCTGAGCAAGCTGACTCTTCTGGCTCTATAGGAAACACATTAGAATAGAAGAGTATCGCTTTCTCTAAAGCAGAGTGTGTTTCTTGTAAGGCGAGCTAGAGTTCAATTCCCTGTCATAAACGGAGTTAAATCACATGCAGATTCTGGTCCTAGCAGCAAAATTGTTTTTTGGTAAATAGAGACACTATTTTGCTCAAATGGCCATACACAGTGCAAATAGCACTCGCGTCTGTTCCTGCAAGTAAAGTGTATTGGACACAAGAGAAGCTACTGTTCTTGTCAGTTTCCTAAGCAGTGTTGAACTAGATATGGCCCTTGTGTGTAGGAAGCACAGTTCTTTGGTTCTGAGCATGCTGACTGTTCTGGCTCTATAGGAAACACAGTAGAGTAGAAGAGTGCTACTTTCTCAAAAGCAGAGTCTGTTTCTTATAAGGCGAGCTAGAGTTCAATTCCCTTTCATAAAGAGAGTTGAATCACAAGCAGTTTCTGGTCCTAGCAGCAAGAGTTGTTTTCTGGTAAGGAGAGTCACTATTGTGCTCAATTGCCCATAGACAGTACAAACAGCACTGGCGTATGTTCCCAGCAAGTGCAGTGCATTGGACGCAAGAGAAACTACTGTTCTTGTCAGTTTCCTAAGCAGAGTTGAACTAGATATGGCCCTAGTGTGTAGGAAGCACAGTTCTTTGGTTCTGAGCATGCTGAATGTTCTGGCTCTATAGGAAACACAGTAGAGTAGAAGAGTGCTGCTTTCTCAAATGCAGAGTGTGTTTCTTGTAAGGCGAGCTAGAGTTCAATTCCCTTTCATAAACGGAGTTGAATCACATGCAGTTTCTGGTCCTAGCGCCAAGATTTGTTTTCTGGTAATGAGAGTCACTATAGTGCTCAATTGGCCATTCCCAGTGCAAATAGCACTCGCGCCTTTTTCCCAGCAAGTGCAGTGTATTGGACGCAAGATAAACTACTGTTCTTGTAAGTTTCCAAAGGAGAGTTGAACTAGATATGGCCCTTGTGAGTAGGAAGCACAGTTCTTTTGTTCTGAGCAAGCTGACACTTCGGGCTCTATGGGAAACAGTTGAGTTGAAGAGTGCTGCTTTCTCAAAAGCAGAGTGTGTTTCTTGTAAGGCGAGCTAGAGTTCAATTCCCTTTCATTAACGGAGTTGCATCACATGCAGTTTCTGGTCCTAGCAGCAAGAGTAGATTTCTGGTAAGGAGAGTCACTATTTTGCTCAAATGGCCATACACAGTGCAAATAGCACTCGCGTCTGTTCCCAGCAATTGTACTGAATTGGACGCAAGAGAAACCTCTGTTCTTGTCAGTTTCTTAAGCAGAGTTGAACTAGATATGGCCCTTGTGTGTAGGAAGCACAGTTCTTTGGTTCTGAGCAAGCTGACTGTCTGGCTCTATAGGAAACACAGTAGAGTAGAAGAGTGCTGCTTTCTCAAAAGCAGAGTCTGTTTCTTGTAAGGCGAGCTAGAGTTCAATTCCCTTTCATAAACGGAGTTGAATCAAATGCAGATTCTGGTCCTTGCAGCAAAATTGTTTTTTGTTAAGGAGAGACACTATTGTGCTCAAATGGCCATACAGGGTGCAAATAGCACTCGTGTCTGTTCCCAGCAAGTACAGTGTATTGGACACAAGAGAAGCTACTGTTCTTGTCAGTTTCCTAAGGAGTGTTGAACTAGATATGGCCCTTGTGTGTAGGAAGCACAGTTCTTTGGGTCTGAGCATGCTGACTATTCTGGCTCTATAGGAAACACAGTAGAGTAGAAGAGTGCTGCTTTCTCAAAAGCAGAGTCTGTTTCTTGTAAGGCGAGCTAGAGTTCAATTCCCTTTCATGAAGAGAGTAGAATCACATGCAGTTTCTGGTCCTAGCAGCAAGAGTTGTTTTCTGGTAAGGAGAGTCACTATTGTGCTCAATTGCCCATAGACAGTACAAACAGCACTGGCGTATGTTCCCTGCAAGTGCAGTGCATTGGACGCAAGAGAACCTACTGTTCTTGTCAGTTTCCTAAGCAGAGTTGAACTAGATATGGCCCTAGTGTGTAGGAAGCACAGTTCTTTAGTTCTGAGCAAGCTGACTGTCTGGCTCTATAGGAAACACAGTAGAGTAGAAGAGTGCTGCTTTCTCAAAAGCAGAGTCTGTTTCTTGTAAAACGAGCTAGAGTTCAATTCCCTTTCATAAACGGAGTTGAATCACATGCAGTTTCTGGTCCTAGCAGCAAGAGTTTTTTTCTGGTATGGAGAGTCACTATTGTGCTCAATTCCCCATACACAGTGCAAATAGCACTCGCGTCTGGTCCCAGCAAGTGCAGTGAATTGGACGCAAGAGAAACTACTGTTCTTGTCAGTTTCCTAAGCAGAGTTGAACTAGATATGGCCCTAGTGTGTAGGAAGCACAGTTCTTTGGTTCTGAGAATGCTGAATTTTCTGGCTCTATAGGAAACACAGTAGAGTAGAAGAGTGGTGCTTTTTCAAATGCAGAGTGTGTTTCTTGTAAGGCGAGCTAGAGTTCAATTCCCTTTCATAAACGGTGTTGTATCACATGCAGTTTCTGGTCCTAGCAGCAAGATTTGTTTTCTGGTAATGAGAGTCACTATAGTGCTCAATTGGCCATTCCCAGTGCAAATAGCACTTGCACCTTTTTCCCAGCAAGTGCAGTGTATTGGACGCAAGATAAACTACTGTTCTTGTAAGTTTCCAAAGGAGAGTTGAACTAGATATGGCCCTTGTGTGTAGGAAGCACAGTTCTTTTGTTCTGAGCAAGCTGACTGTTCGGGCTCTATGGGAAACAGTTGAGTAGAAGAGTGCTGCTTTCTCCAAAGCAGAGTGTGTTTCTTGTAAGGCGAGCTAGAGTTCAATTCCCTTTCATAAACGGAGTTGAATCACATGCAGATTCTGGTCCTAGCAGCAAAATTGTTTTTTGGTAAGGAGAGACAGTATTGTGCTCAAATGGCCATACACAGTGCAAATAGCCCTCGCGTCTGTTCACAGCAAGTACAGTGTATTGGACACAAGAGAAGCTACGCTTCTTGTCAGTTTCTTAAGCAGTGTTGAACTAGATATGGCCCTTGTGTGTAGGAAGCACAGTTCTTTGGTTCAGAGCATGCTGACTGTTCTGGCTCTATAGGAAACACAGTAGAGTAGAAGAGTGCTGCTTTCTCAAAAGCAGAGTATGTTTCTTGTAAGGCGAGCTAGAGTTCAATTCCCTTTCATAAAGAGAGTTGAATCACATGCAGTTTCTGGTCCTAGCAGCAAGAGTTGTGTTCTGGTAAGGAGAGTCACTATTGTGCTCAATTGGCCATACCCAGTGCAAATATCACTCCGCCAGTTCCAAGCATGTGCCGTGTATTGGACGCAAGAGAAACTACTGTTCTTGTCAGTTTCCTAAGTAGAGTTGAACTAGATATGGCCCTTTGTGTAGGAAGCACAGTTCTTTAGTTCTGAGCAAGCTGACTGTTCTGGCTCTATGGGAAACAGTAGAGTACAAGAGTGCTGCTTTCTCAAAAGCAGAGTGTGTTTCTTGTAAGGCAAGCTAGAGTTGAATTCCGTTTCATAAACGGAGTTGAATCACATGCAGTTTCTACTCCTAGTAGCAAGAGTTTTTTTCTTGTGAGGAGTGTCACTATTGTGCTCAATTGGCCATACACAGTGCAAATAGCACTCGCGTCTGTTCCCAGCAATTACACTGAATTGGACGCAAGAGAAACTTCTGTTCTTGTCAATTTCCTAGGCAGAGTTGAACTAGATATGGCCCTTGTGTGTAGGAAGCACAGTTCTTTGGTTCTGAGCATGCTGACTCTTCTGGCTCTATAGGAAACACAGTAGAGTAGAAGAGTGCTGCTTTCTCAAAAGCAGAGTCTGTTTCTTATAAGGCGAGCTAGAGTTCAATTCCCTTTCATAAAGAGAGTTGAATCACAAGCAATTTCTGGTCCTAGCAGCAAGAGTTGTTTTCTGGTAAGGAGAGTCACTATTGTGCTCAATTGCCCATAGACAGTACAAACAGCACTGGCGTATGTTCCCAGCAAGTGCAGTGCATTGGACGCAAGAGAAACTACTGTTCTTGTCAGTTTCCTAAGCAGAGTTGAACTAGATATGGCCCTAGTGTGTAGGAAGCACAGTTCTTTGGTTCTGAGCATGCTGAATGTTCTGGCTCTATAGGAAACACAGTAGAGTAGAAGAGTGCTGCTTTCTCAAATGCAGAGTGTGTTTCTTGTAAGGCGAGCTAGAGTTCAATTCCCTTTCATAAACGGAGTGGAATCACATGCAGTTTCTGGTCCTAGCGCCAAGATTTGTTTTCTGGTAATGAGAGTCACTATAGTGCTCAATTGGCCATTCCCAGTGCAAATAGCACTCGCGCCTTTTTCCCAGCAAGTGCAGTGTATTGGACGCAAGAGAAACTACTGTTCTTGTAAGTTTCCAAAGGAGAGTTGAACTAGATATGGCCCTTGTGTGTAGGAAGCACAGTTCTTTTGTTCTGAGCAAGCTGACTGTTCTGGCTCTATAGGAAACACAGTAGAGTAGAAGAGTGCTGCTTTCTCAAAAGCAGAGTGTGTTTCTTCTAAGGCGAGCTAGAGATCAATTCCCTTTCATAAACGGAGTTGAATCACATGCAGTTTCTGGTCCTAGCAACAAGAGTTGTTTTCTGGTAAGGAGAGTCACTATTGTGCTCAACTGGCCATACCCAGTGCAAATAGCACTCGCGCCTGTTCCAAGCTAGTGCAGTGTATTGGACGCAAGAGAAACTACTGTTCTTGTCAGTTTCCTAAGCAGAGTTGAACTAGATATGGCCCTTGTTTGTAGGAAGCACAGTTCTTTGGTTCTGATCAAGCTGACTGTTTTGGCTCTATAGGAAACACAGTAGAGTAGAAGAGTGATGCTTTCTCAAAGGCAGAGTGTGTTCTTGTAAGGCGAACTAGAGTTCAATTCCCCTTCATAAACGGAGTTGAATCACATGCAGTTTCTGGTCCGAGCTGCAAGTTTTGTTTTCTGGTAAGGAGACTCAGTATTGGGCTCAATTGGCCATACCCAGTGCAAATAGCACTCGCGCCTGTTCCCAGCAAGTGCAGTGTATTGGACGCAAGAGAAACTACTGTTCTTGTCAGTTTCCTAAGCAGAGTTGAACTAGATATGGCCCTTGTGTGTAGGAAGCACAGTTCTTTTGTTCTGAGCAAGCTGACTTTCTGGCTCTATAGGAAACACATTAGAATAGAAGAGTATCGCTTTCTCTAAAGCAAAGTGTGTTTCTTGTAAGGCGAGCTAGAGTTCAATTCCCTTTCATAAACGGAGTTGAATCACATGCAGATTCTGGTCCTAGCAGCAAGACACTATTGTTTTCACAGTGGTCACGTCTGTTCCCAGGAGAGACACACTATTGTGCTCAATATGGCCCTTGTGTGTGCACAGTCCCAGCTTGCTGACTGTTCTGGCTCTATACTAAACACAGTGCTTTCTCAAAGTGTGTTTCTTGTAAGCACTCAATTCCCTTTCGTCACATGTTCCCAGCAAGTCACAGTGCTCAATTGGACAGTACAAGACTGGCGTATGTTCCCAGCTACTGTTCTTGTGTCAGTTTCCTAAGCAGAGTTGAACTAGTTATGGCCCTAGTGTGTAGGAAGCACAGTTCTTTGGTTCTGAGCATGCTGAATGTTCTGGCTCTATAGGAAACACAGTTGAGTAGAAGAGTGCTGCTTTTTCAAATGCAGAGTGTGTTTCTTGTAAGGCGAGCTAGAGTTCAATTCCCTTTCATAAACGGAGTTGAATCACATGCATTTTCTGGTCCTAGCACCAAGATTTGTTTTCTGGTAATGAGAGTCACTATAGTGCTCAATTGGCCATTCCCAGTGAAAATACCACTCGCGCCTTTTTCCCAGCTAGTGCAGTGTATTGGACGCAAGAGAAACTACTGTTCTTGTAAGTTTCCAAAGGAGAGTTGAACTAGATATGGCCCTTGTGTGTAGGAAGCACAGTTCTTTTGTTCTGAGCAAGCTAACTGTTCGGGCTCTATGGGAAACAGTTGAGTAGAAGAGTGCTGCTTTCTCAAAAGCAGAGTGTGTTTCTTGTAAGGCGAGCTAGAGGAGCTAGAGTTCAATTCCGTTTCATAAACGGAGTTGAATCACATGCAGATTCTGGTCCTAGCAGCAAAATTTTTTTTTGGTAAGGAGAGACACTATTGTGCTCAAATGGCCATACACAGTGCAAACAGCCCTCGCGTCTGTTCCCAGCAATACAGTGTATTGGACACAAGAGAAGCTACGCTTCTTGTCAGTTTCTTAAGCAGTGTTGAACTAGATATGCCCTTGTGTGTAGGAAGCACAGTTCTTTGGTTCTGAGCATGCTGACTGTTCTGGCTCTATAGGAAACACAGTAGAGTAGAAGAGTGCTGCTTTCTCAAAAGCAGAGTCTGTTTCTTGTTATGCGAGCTAGAGTTCAATTCCCTTTCACAAAGAGAGTTGAATCACATGCAGTTTCTGGTCCTAGCAGCAAGAGTTGTTTTCTGGTAAGGAGAGTCACTATTGTGCTCAATTGCCCATAGACAGTAGAAACAGCACTGGCGTATGTTCCCAGCTAGTGCAGTGCATTGGACGCAAGAGAAACTACTGTTCTTGTCAGTTTCCAAAGGACAGTTGAACTAGATATGGCCCTTGTGTGTAGGAAGCACAGTTCTTTGGTTCTGAGCAAGCTGACTGTTCGGGCTCTATAGGAAACACAGTTGAGTAGAACAGTGCTGCTTTCTCAAAAGCAGAGTGTGTTTCTTGTAAGGCGAGCTAGAGTTCAATTCCCTTTCATAAACGGAGTTGAATCACATGAACATTCTGGTCCTAGCACCAAAATTGTTTTTTGGTAAGGAGAGACACTATTGTGCTCAAATGGCCATACACAGTGCAAATACCACTCGCGTCTGTTCCCAGCAAGTACAGTGTATTGGACACAAGAGAAGCTACTGTTTTTGTCAGTTTCCTAAGCAGTGTTGAACTAGATATGGCCCTTGTGTGTACGAAGCACAGTTCTTTGGTTCTGAGCATGCTCACTGTTCTGGCTCTATAGGAAACAGAGTAGAGTAGAAGAGTGCTGCTTTCTCAAAAGCAGAGTCTGTTTCTTGTAAAGCGAGCTAGAGTTCAATTTCCTTTCATAAAGAGAGTTGAATCACATGCAGTTTCTGGTCCTAGCAGCAAGAGTTGTTTTCTGGTAAGGAGAGTCACTATTGTGCTCAATTGGCCATTCCCAGTGCAAATAGCACTCGCGTCTGTTCCCAGCAAGTGCAGTGTTTTGGACACAAGAGAAGCTACTGTTCTTGTCAGTTTCCTAAGTAGAGTTGAACTAGATATGGCCCTTGTGTTTAGGAAGCACAGTTCTTTGGTTCTGACAAGCAGACTGTTCTGGCTCTTTAGGAAACACAGTAGAGTAGGAGTGCTGCTTTCTCAAAAGCAGAGTGTGTTCTTCTAAGGCGAGCTAGAGTTGAATTCCCCTTCTTAAACGGAGTTGAATCACATGCAGTTTCTGGTCCTAGCTGCAAGAGTTGTTTTCTGGTAAGGAGAGTCACTATTGTGCTCAATTGGCCATACCCAGTGCAAATATCACTCCGCCTGTTCCAAGCAAGTGCAGTGTTTTGGACACAAGAGAAGCTACTGTTCTTGTCAGTTTCCTAAGTAGAGTTGAACTAGATATGGCCCTAGTGTGTACGAAGCACAGTTCTTTGGTTCTGAGCATGCTGAATGTTTTGGCTCTATAGGAAACACAGTAGAGTAGAAGAGTGCTGCTTTCTCAAATGCAGAGTGTGTTTCTTGTAAGGCGAGCTTAGAGTTCAATTCCCTTTCATAAACGGAGTTGTATCACATGCAGTTTCTGGTCCTAGCGCCAAGATTTGTTTTCTGGTAATGTGAGTCACACAAGTGCTCAATTGGCCATTCCCAGTGCAAATAGCACTCGCGCCTTATTCCCAGCAAGTGCAGTGTATTGGACGCAAGAGAAACTACTGTTCTTGTAAGTTTCCAAAGGAGAGTTGAACTAGATATGGCCCTTGTGTGTAGGAAGCACAGTTCTTTTGTTCTGAGCAAGCTGACTGTTCGGGCTCTATGGAAACAGTTGAGAAGAAGAGTGCTGCTTTCTCAAAAGCAGAGTGTGTTTCTTGTAAGGCGAGCTAGAGTTCAATTCCCTTTCATAAACGGAGTTGAATCACATGCAGTTTCTGGTCCTAGCTGCAAGAGTTGTTTTCTGGTAAGGAGAGTCACTATTGTGCTCAATTGGCCATACAAAGTGCAAATAGCACTCGCGTCTGTTCCCAGCAATTGCACTGAATTGGACGCAAGAGAAACTTCTGTTCTTGTCAGTTTCCTAAGCAGAGTTGAACTAGATATGGCCCTTGTGTGTAGGAAGCACAATTCTTTTGTTCTGAGCAAGCTGACTGTTCTGGCTCTATAGGAAACACATTAGAATAGAAGCGTATCTTTTTCTCTAAAGTAGAGAGTGTTTCTTGTAAGGCGACCTAGAGTTCAATTCCCTTTCATAAACGGAGTTGAATCACATGCAGTTTGTGGTCCTAGCAGCAAGAGTTGTTTTCTGGTAAGGAGAGACACTATTGTGCTCAAATGGCCATACACAGTGCAAATAGCACTCGCGTCTGTTCCCAGCAAGTACAGTGTATTGGACACAAGAGAAGCTACTGTTCTTGTCAGTTTCCTAAGGAGTGTTGAACTAGATATGGCCCTTGTGTGTAGGAAGCACAGTTCTTTGGTTCTGAGCATGCTGAATGTTCTGGCTCTATAGGAAACACAGTAGAGTAGAAGAGTGCTGCTTTCTCAAAAGCAGAGTCTGTTTCTTGTAAGGCGAGCTAGAGTTGAATTCCCTTTCCTGAAGAGAGTAGAATCACATGCAATTTCTGGTCCTAGCAGCAAGAGTTGTTTTCTGGTAAGGAGAGTCACTATTGTGCTCAATTGCCCATAGACAGTACAAACAGCACTGGCGTATGTTCCCAGCAAGTGCAGTGCATTGGACGCAAGAGAAACTACTGTTCTTGTCAGTTTCCTAAGCAGAGTTGAACTAGATATGGCCCTAGTGTGTAGGAAGCACAGTTCTTTGGTTCTGAGCAAGCTGACTGTCTGGCTCTATAGGAAACACAGTAGAGTAGAAGAGTGCTGCTTTCTCAAAAGCAGAGTGTGTTTCTTGTAAGGCGAGCTAGAGTTCAATTCCCTTTCATAAACGGAGTTGAATCACGTGCAGATTCTGGTCCTAGCAGCAAAATTGTTTTTTGGTAAGGAGAGACACTATTGTGCTCAAATGGCCACTCACAGTGCAAATAGCACTCACGTCTGTTCCCAGCAAGTACAGTGTATTGGACACAAGAGAAGCTACTGTTCTTGTCAGTTTCTTAAGCAGAGTTGAACTAGATATGGCCCTTGTGTGTCGGAAGCACAGTCCTTTGGTTCTGAGCTTGCTGACTGTTCTGGCTCTATACTAAACACAGTAGAGTAGAAGAGTGCTGCTTTCTCAAAAGCAGAGTGTGTTTCTTGTAAGGCGAGCTAGAGTTCAATTCCCTTTCATAAAGAGAGTTGAATCACATGCAGTTTCTGGTCCTAGCAGCAAGAGTTGTTTTCTGGTCAGGAGAGTCACTATTGTGCTCAATTGCCCATAGACAGTACAAACAGCACTGGCGTATGTTCCCAGCAAGTGCAGTGCATTGGATGCAAGATAAACTACTGTTCTTGTCAGTTTCCTAAGCAGAGTTGAACTAGTTATGGCCCTAGTGTGTAGGAAGCACAGTTCTTTGGTTCTGAGCATGCTGAATGTTCTGGCTCTATAGGAAACACAGTTGAGTAGAAGAGTGCTGCTTTTTCAAATGCAGAGTGTGTTTCTTGTAAGGCGAGCTAGAGTTCAATTCCCTTTCATAAACGGAGTAGAATCACATGCATTTTCTGGTCCTAGCACCAAGATTTGTTTTCTGGTAATGAGAGTCACTATAGTGCTCAATTGACCATTCCCAGTGAAAATACCACTCGCGCCTTTTTCCCAGCTAGTGCAGTGTATTGGACGCAAGAGAAACTACTGTTCTTGTAAGTTTCCAAAGGAGAGTTGAACTAGATATGGCCCTTGTGTGTAGGAAGCACAGTTCTTTTGTTCTGAGCAAGCTGACTGTTAGGGCTCTATGGGAAACAGTTGAGTAGAAGAGTGCTGCTTTCTCAAAAGCAGAGTGTGTTTCTTGTAAGGCGAGATAGAGGAGCTAGAGTTCAATTCCGTTTCATAAACGGAGTTGAATCACATGCAGAATCTGGTCCTAGCAGCAAAATTTTTTTTTGGTAAGGAGAGACACTATTGTGCTCAAATGGCCATACACAGTGCAAACAGCCCTCGCATCTGTTCCCAGCAATACAGTTTATTGGACACAAGAGAAGCTACGCTTCTTGTCAGTTTCTTAAGCAGTGTTGAACTAGATATGGCCCTTGTGTGTAGGAAGCACAGTTCTTTGGTTCTGAGCATGCTGACTGTTCTGGCTCTATAGGAAACACAGTAGAGTAGAAGAGTGCTGCTTTCTCAAAAGCAGAGTCTGTTTCTTGTTATGCGAGCTAGAGTTCAATTCCCTTTCATAAAGAGTGTTGAATCACATGCAGTTTCTGGTCCTAGCAGCAAGAGTTGTTTTCTGGTAAGGAGAGTCACTATTGTGCTCAATTGCCCATAGACAGTACAAACAGCACTGGCGTATGTTCCCAGCTAGTGCAGTGCATTGGACGCAAGAGAAACTACTGTTCTTGTCAGTTTCCAAAGGAGAGTTGAACTAGATATGGCCCTTGTGTGTAGGAAGCACAGTTCTTTGGTTCTGAGCAAGCTGACTGTTCGGGCTCTATAGGAAACACAGTTGAGTAGAAGAGTGCTGCTTTCTCAAAAGCAGAGTGTGTTTCTTGTAAGGCGAGCTAGAGTTCAATTCCCTTTCATAAACGGAGTTGAATCACATGCACATTCTGGTCCTAGCAGCAAAATTGTTTTTTGGTAAGGAGAGACACTATTGTGCTCAAATGGCCATACACAGTGCAAATAGCACTCGCGTCTGTTCCCAGCAAGTACAGTGTATTGGACACAAGAGAAGCTACTGTTCTTGTCAGTTTCCTAAGCAGTGTTGAACTAGATATGGCCCTTGTGTGTACGAAGCACAGTTCTTTGGTTCTGAGCATGCTCACTGTTCTGGCTCTATAGGAAACAGAGTAGAGTAGAAGAGTGCTGCTTTCTCAAAAGCAGAGTCTGTTTCTTGTAAAGCTAGCTAGAGTTCAATTTCCTTTCATAAAGAGAGTTGAATCACATGCAGTTTCTGGTCCTAGCAGCAAGAGTTGTTTTCTGGTAAGGAGAGTCACTATTGTGCTCAATTGGCCATTCCCAGTGCAAATAGCACTCGCGTCTGTTCCCAGCAAGTGCAGTGTTTTGGACACAAGAGAAGCTACTGTTCTTGTCAGTTTCCTAAGTAGAGTTGAACTAGATATGGCCCTTGTGTGTAGGAAGCACAGTTCTTTGGTTCTGACAAGCAGACTGTTCTGGCTCTTTAGGAAACACAGTAGAGTAGGAGTGCTGCTTTCTCAAAAGCAGAGTGTGTTCTTCTAAGGCGAGCTAGAGTTGAATTCCCCTTCATAAACGGAGTTGAATCACATGCAGTTTCTGGTCCTAGCTGCAAGAGTTGTTTTCTGGTAAGGAGAGTCACTATTGTGCTCAATTGGCCATACCCAGTGCAAATAGCACTCCGCCTGTTCCAAGCAAGTGCAGTGTTTTGGACACAAGAGAAGCTACTGTTCTTGTCAGTTTCCTAAGTAGAGTTGAACTAGATATGGCCCTAGTGTGTACGAAGCACAGTTCTTTGGTTCTGAGCATGCTGAATGTTTTGGCTCTATAGGAAACACAGTAGAGTAGAAGAGTGCTGCTTTCTCAAATGCAGAGTGTGTTTCTTGTAAGGCGAGCTTAGAGTTCAATTCCCTTTGATAAACGGAGTTGAATCACATGCAGTTTCTGGTCCTAGCGCCAAGATTTGTTTTCTGGTAATGTGAGTCACACAAGTGCTCAATTGGCCATTCCCAGTGCAAATAGCACTCGCGCCTTATTCCCAGCAAGTGCAGTGTATTGGACGCAAGAGAAACTACTGTTCTTGTAAGTTTCCAAAGGAGAGTTGAACTAGATATGGCCCTTGTGTGTAGGAAGCACAGTTCTTTTGTTCGAGCAAGCTGACTGTTCGGGCTCTATGGAAACAGTTGAGTAGAAGAGTGCTGCTTTCTCAAAAGCAGAGTGTGTTTCTTGTAAGGCGAGCTAGAGTTCAATTCCCTTTCATAAACGGAGTTGAATCACATGCAGTTTCTGGTCCTAGCTGCAAGAGTTGTTTTCTGGTAAGGAGAGTCACTATTGTGCTCAATTGGCCATACCCAGTGCAAATAGCACTCGCGTCTCTTCCCAGCAATTGCACTGAATTGGACACAAGAGAAACTTCTGTTCTTGTCAGTTTCCTAAGCAGAGTTGAACTAGATATGGCCCTTGTGTGTAGGAAGCACAGTTCTTTTGTTCTGAGCAAGCTGACTGTTCTGGCTCTATAGGAAACACATTAGAATAGAAGCGTATCGCTTTCTCTAAAGCAGAGTGTGTTTCTTGTAAGGCGACCTAGAGTTCAATTCCCTTTCATAAACGGAGTTGAATCACATGCAGATTCTGGTCCTAGCAGCAAGAGTTGTTTTCTGGTAAGGAGAGTCACTATTGTGCTCAATTGCCCATAGACAGTACAAACAGCACTGGCGTATGTTCCCAGCAAGTGCAGTGCATTGGACGCAAGAGAAACTACTGTTCTTGTCAGTTTCCTAAGCAGAGTTGAACTAGATATGGCCCTAGTGTGTAGGAAGCACAGTTCTTTGGTTCTGAGCATGCTGAATGTTCTGGCTCTATAGGAAACACAGTAGAGTAGAAGAGTGCTGCTTTCTCAAATGCAGAGTATATTTCTTGTAAGGCGAGCTAGAGTTCAATTCCCTTTCATAAACGGAGTTGAATCAAATGCAGATTCTGGTCCTAGCAGCAAAATTGTTTTTTGGTAAGGAGAGACACTATTGTGCTCAATTGGCCATACCCAGTGCAAATAGCACTCGCGTCTGTTCCCAGCAAGTACAGTGTATTGGACACAAGAGAAGCTACTGTTCTTGTCAGTGTCCTAAGGAGTGTTGAACTAGATATGGCCCTTGTGTGTAGGAAGCACAGTTCTTTGGTTCTGAGCATGCTGACTGTTCTGGCTCTATAGGAAGCACAGTAGAGTAGAAGAGTGCTGCTTTCTCAAAAGCAGAGTCTGTTTCTTGTAAGGCGAGCTAGCGTTCAATTCCCTTTCATGAAGAGAGTTGAATCACATGCAGTTTCTGGTCCTAGCAGCAAGAGTTGTTTTCTGGTAAGGAGAGTCACTATTGTGCTCAATTGCACATAGACAGTACAAACAGCACTGGCGTATGTTCCCAGCAAGTGCAGTGCATTGGACGCAAGAGAAACTACTGTTCTTGTCAGTTTTCTAAGCACAGTTGAACTAGATATGGCCCTAGTGTGTAGGAAGCACAGTTCTTTGGTTATGAGCAAGCTGACTGTCTGGCTCTATAGGAAACACAGTAGAGTAAAAGAGTGCTGCTTTCTCAAAAGCAGAGTCTGTTTCTTGTACGGCGAGCTAGAGTTCAATTCCTTTTCATAAACGGAGTTGAATCACATGCAGTTTCTGGTCCTAGCGCCAAGACTTGTTTTCTGGTAATGAGAGTCACTATAGTGCTCAATTGGCCATTCCCAGTGGAAATAGCACTCGCGCCTTTTTCCCAGCAAGTGCAGTGTATTGGACGCAAGAGAAACTACTGTTCTTGTAAGTTTCCAAAGGAGAGTTGAACTAGATATGGCCCTTGTGTGTAGGAAGCACAGTTCTTTTGTTCTGAGCAAACTGACACTTCGGGCTCTATGGGAAACAGTTGAGTAGAAGAGTGCTGCTTTCTCAAAAGCAGAGTGTGTTTCTTGTAAGGCGAGCTAGAGTTCAATTCCCTTTCATTAACTTAGTTGAATCTCATGCAGTTTCTGGTTCTAGCAGCAAGAGTTGATTTCTGGTAAGGAGAGTCACTATTTTGCTCAAATGGCCATACACAATTCAAATAGCACTCGCGTCTGTTCCCAGCAATTGTACTGAATTGGACGCAAGAGAAACTTCTGTTCTTGTCAGTTTCTTAAGCAGAGTTGAACTAGATATGGCTCTTGTGTGTAGGAAGCACAGTTCTTTGGTTCTGAGCAAGCTGACTGTCTGGCTCTATAGGAAACACAGTAGAGTAGAAGAGTGCTGCTTTCTCAAAAGCAGAGTGTGTTTCTTGTAAGGCGAGCTAGAGTTCAATTCCCTTTCATAAACTGAGTTGAATCAAATGCAGATTCTGGTTCTAGCAGCAAAATTGTTTTTTGGTAAGGAGAGACACTATTGTGCTCAAATGGCCATACACAGTGCAAATAGCACTCGCGTCTGTTCCCAGCATGTACAGTGTATTGGACACAAGAGAAGCTACTGTTCTTGTCAGTGTCCTAAGGAGTGTTGAACTAGATATGGCCCTTGTGTGTAGGAAGCACAGTTCTTTGGTTCTGAGCATGCTGACTGTTCTGGCTCTATAGGAAACACAGTAGAGTAGAAGAGTGCTGCTTTATCAAAAGCAGAGTCTGTTTCTTGTAAGGCGAGCTAGAGTTCAATTCCCTTTCATGAAGAGAGATGAATCACATGCAGTTTCTCGTCCTAGCAGCAAGAGTTGTTTTCTGGTAAGGAGAGTCACTATTGTGCTCAATTGCCCATAGACAGTACAAACAGCACTGGCGTATGTTCCCAGCAAGTGCAGTGCATTGGACGCAAGAGAAACTACTGTTCTTGTCAGTTTCCTAAGCAGAGTTGAACTAGATATGGCCCTAGTGTGTAGGAAGCACAGTTCTTTGGTTCTGAGCATGCTGAATGTTCTGGCTTTATAGGAAACACAGTAGAGTAGAAGAGTGCTGCTTTCTCAAATGCAGAGTGTGTTTCTTGTAAGGCGAGCTAGAGTTCAATTCCCTTTCATAAACGGAGTTGAATCACATGCAGTTTCTGGTCCTAGCGCCAAGATTTGTTTTCTGGTAATGAGAGTCACTATAGTGCTCAATTGGCCATTCCCAGTGCAAATAGCACTCGCGCCTTTTTCCCAGCAAGTGCAGTGTATTGGACGCAAGAGAAACTACTGTTCTTGTAAGTTTCCAAAGGAGAGTTGAACTAGATATGGCCCTTGTGTGTAGGAAGCACAGTTCTTTGGTTCTGAGCATGCTGAATGTTCTGGCTCTATAGGAAACACAGTAGAGTAGAAGAGTGCTGCTTTCTCAAAAGCAGAGTCTGTTTCTTGTAAGGCGAGCTAGAGTTGAATTCCCTTTCCTGAAGAGAGTTGAATCACATGCAGTTTCTGGTCCTAGCAGCAAGAGTTGTTTTCTGGTAAGGAGAGTCACTATTGTGCTCAATTGCCCATAGACAGTACAAACAGCACTGGCCTATGTTCCCAGCAAGTGCAGTGCATTGGACGCAAGAGAAACTACTGTTCTTGTCAGTTTCCTAAGCAGAGTTGAACTAGATATGGCCCTAGTGTGTAGGAAGCACAGTTCTTTGGTTCTGAGCAAGCTGACTGTCTGGCTCTATAGGAAACACAGTAGAGTAGAAGAGTGCTGCTTTCTCAAAAGCAGAGTGTGTTTCTTGTAAGGCGAGCTAGAGTTCAATTCCCTTTCATAAAGAGAGTTGAATCACATGCAGTTTCTGGTCCTAGCAGCAAGAGTTGTTTTCTGGTCAGGAGAGTCACTATTGTGCTCAATTGCCCATAGACAGTACAAACAGCACTGGCGTATGTTCCCAGCAAGTGCAGTGCATTGCATGCAAGATAAACTACTGTTCTTGTCAGTTTCCTAAGCAGAGTTGAACTAGTTATGGCCCTAGTGTGTAGGAAGCACAGTTCTTTGGTTCTGAGCATGCTGAATGTTCTGGCTCTATAGGAAACACAGTTGAGTAGAAGAGTGCTGCTTTTTCAAATGCAGAGTGTGTTTCTTGTAAGGCGAGCTAGAGTTCAATTCCCTTTCATAAACGGAGTAGAATCACATGCATTTTCTGGTCCTAGCACCAAGATTTGTTTTCTGGTAATGAGAGTCACTATAGTGCTCAATTGGCCATTCCCAGTGAAAATACCACTCGCGCCTTTTTCCCAGCTAGTGCAGTGTATTGGACGCAAGAGAAACTACTGTTCTTGTAAGTTTCCAAAGGAGAGTTGAACTAGATATGGCCCTTGTGTGTAGGAAGCACAGTTCTTTTGTTCTGAGCAAGCTGACTGTTAGGGCTCTATGGGAAACAGTTGAGTAGAAGAGTGCTGCTTTCTCAAAAGCAGAGTGTGTTTCTTGTAAGGCGAGATAGAGGAGCTAGAGTTCAATTCCGTTTCATAAACGGAGTTGAATCACATGCAGAATCTGGTCCTAGCAGCAAAATTTTTTTTTGGTAAGGAGAGACACTATTGTGCTCAAATGGCCATACACAGTGCAAACAGCCCTCGCATCTGTTCCCAGCAATACAGTGTATTGGACACAAGAGAAGCTACGTTTCTTGTCAGTTTCTTAAGCAGTGTTGAACTAGATATGGCCCTTGTGTGTAGGAAGCACAGTTCTTTGGTTCTGAGCATGGTGACTGTTCTGGCTCTATAGGAAACACAGTAGAGTAGAAGAGTGCTGCTTTCTCAAAAGCAGAGTCTGTTTCTTGTTATGCGAGCTAGAGTTCAATTCCCTTTCATAACGAGTGTTGAATCACATGCAGTTTCTGGTCCTAGCAGCAAGAGTTGTTTTCTGGTAAGGAGAGTCACTATTGTGCTCAATTGCCCATAGACAGTACAAACAGCACTGGCGTATGTTCCCAGCTAGTGCAGTGCATTGGACGCAAGAGAAACTACTGTTCTTGTCAGTTTCCAAAGGAGAGTTGAACTAGATATGGCCCTTGTGTGTAGGAGGCACAGTTCTTTGGTTCTGAGCAAGCTGACTGTTCGGGCTCTATAGGAAACACAGTTGAGTAGAAGAGTGCTGCTTTCTCAAAAGCAGAGTGTGTTTCTTGTAAGGCGAGCTAGAGTTCAATTCCCTTTCATAAACGGAGTTGAATCACATGCACATTCTGGTCCTAGCAGCAAAATTGTTTTTTGGTAAGGAGAGACACTATTGTGCTCAAATGGCCATACACAGTGCAAATAGCACTCGCGTCTGTTCCCAGCAAGTACAGTGTATTGGACACAAGAGAAGCTACTGTTCTTGTCAGTTTCCTAAGCAGTGTTGAACTAGATATGGCCCTTGTGTGTACGAAGCACAGTTCTTTGGTTCTGAGCATGCTCACTGTTCTGGCTCTATAGGAAACAGAGTAGAGTAGAAGAGTGCTACTTTCTCAAATGCAGAGTGTGTTTCTTGTAAGGCGAGCTTAGAGTTCAATTCCCTTTGATAAACGGAGTTGAATCACATGCAGTTTCTGGTCCTAGCGCCAAGATTTGTTTTCTGGTAATGTGAGTCACACAAGTGCTCAATTGGCCATTCCCAGTGCAAATAGCACTCGCGCCTTATTCCCAGCAAGTGCAGTGTATTGGACGCAAGAGAAACTACTGTTCTTGTAAGTTTCCAAAGGAGAGTTGAACTAGATATGGCCCTTGTGTGTAGGAAGCACAGTTCTTTTGTTCGAGCAAGCTGACTGTTCGGGCTCTATGGAAACAGTTGAGTAGAAGAGTGCTGCTTTCTCAAAAGCAGAGTGTGTTTCTTGTAAGGCGAGCTAGAGTTCAATTCCCTTTCATAAACGGAGTTGAATCACATGCAGTTTCTGGTCCTAGCTGCAAGAGTTGTTTTCTGGTAAGGAGAGTCACTATTGTGCTCAATTGGCCATACCCAGTGCAAATAGCACTCGCGTCTCTTCCCAGCAATTGCACTGAATTGGACACAAGAGAAACTTCTGTTCTTGTCAGTTTCCTAAGCAGAGTTGAACTAGATATGGCCCTTGTGTGTAGGAAGCACAGTTCTTTTGTTCTGAGCAAGCTGACTGTTCTGGCTCTATAGGAAACACATTAGAATAGAAGCGTATCGCTTTCTCTAAAGCAGAGTGTGTTTCTTGTAAGGCGACCTAGAGTTCAATTCCCTTTCATAAACGGAGTTGAATCACATGCAGATTCTGGTCCTAGCAGCAAGAGTTGTTTTCTGGTAAGGAGAGTCACTATTGTGCTCAATTGCCCATAGACAGTACAAACAGCACTGGCGTATGTTCCCAGCAAGTGCAGTGCATTGGACGCAAGAGAAACTACTGTTCTTGTCAGTTTCCTAAGCAGAGTTGAACTAGATATGGCCCTAGTGTGTAGGAAGCACAGTTCTTTGGTTCTGAGCATGCTGAATGTTCTGGCTTTATAGGAAACACAGTAGAGTAGAAGAGTGCTGCTTTCTCAAATGCAGAGTGTGTTTCTTGTAAGGCGAGCTAGAGTTCAATTCCCTTTCATAAACGGAGTTGAATCACATGCAGTTTCTGGTCCTAGCGCCAAGATTTGTTTTCTGGTAATGAGAGTCACTATAGTGCTCAATTGGCCATTCCCAGTGCAAATAGCACTCGCGCCTTTTTCCCAGCAAGTGCAGTGTATTGGACGCAAGAGAAACTACTGTTCTTGTAAGTTTCCAAAGGAGAGTTGAACTAGATATGGCCCTTGTGTGTAGGAAGCACAGTTCTTTGGTTCTGAGCATGCTGAATGTTCTGGCTCTATAGGAAACACAGTAGAGTAGAAGAGTGCTGCTTTCTCAAAAGCAGAGTCTGTTTCTTGTAAGGCGAGCTAGAGTTGAATTCCCTTTCCTGAAGAGAGTTGAATCACATGCAGTTTCTGGTCCTAGCAGCAAGAGTTGTTTTCTGGTAAGGAGAGTCACTATTGTGCTCAATTGCCCATAGACAGTACAAACAGCACTGGCCTATGTTCCCAGCAAGTGCAGTGCATTGGACGCAAGAGAAACTACTGTTCTTGTCAGTTTCCTAAGCAGAGTTGAACTAGATATGGCCCTAGTGTGTAGGAAGCACAGTTCTTTGGTTCTGAGCAAGCTGACTGTCTGGCTCTATAGGAAACACAGTAGAGTAGAAGAGTGCTGCTTTCTCAAAAGCAGAGTGTGTTTCTTGTAAGGCGAGCTAGAGTTCAATTCCCTTTCATAAAGAGAGTTGAATCACATGCAGTTTCTGGTCCTAGCAGCAAGAGTTGTTTTCTGGTCAGGAGAGTCACTATTGTGCTCAATTGCCCATAGACAGTACAAACAGCACTGGCGTATGTTCCCAGCAAGTGCAGTGCATTGCATGCAAGATAAACTACTGTTCTTGTCAGTTTCCTAAGCAGAGTTGAACTAGTTATGGCCCTAGTGTGTAGGAAGCACAGTTCTTTGGTTCTGAGCATGCTGAATGTTCTGGCTCTATAGGAAACACAGTTGAGTAGAAGAGTGCTGCTTTTTCAAATGCAGAGTGTGTTTCTTGTAAGGCGAGCTAGAGTTCAATTCCCTTTCATAAACGGAGTAGAATCACATGCATTTTCTGGTCCTAGCACCAAGATTTGTTTTCTGGTAATGAGAGTCACTATAGTGCTCAATTGGCCATTCCCAGTGAAAATACCACTCGCGCCTTTTTCCCAGCTAGTGCAGTGTATTGGACGCAAGAGAAACTACTGTTCTTGTAAGTTTCCAAAGGAGAGTTGAACTAGATATGGCCCTTGTGTGTAGGAAGCACAGTTCTTTTGTTCTGAGCAAGCTGACTGTTAGGGCTCTATGGGAAACAGTTGAGTAGAAGAGTGCTGCTTTCTCAAAAGCAGAGTGTGTTTCTTGTAAGGCGAGATAGAGGAGCTAGAGTTCAATTCCGTTTCATAAACGGAGTTGAATCACATGCAGAATCTGGTCCTAGCAGCAAAATTTTTTTTTGGTAAGGAGAGACACTATTGTGCTCAAATGGCCATACACAGTGCAAACAGCCCTCGCATCTGTTCCCAGCAATACAGTGTATTGGACACAAGAGAAGCTACGTTTCTTGTCAGTTTCTTAAGCAGTGTTGAACTAGATATGGCCCTTGTGTGTAGGAAGCACAGTTCTTTGGTTCTGAGCATGGTGACTGTTCTGGCTCTATAGGAAACACAGTAGAGTAGAAGAGTGCTGCTTTCTCAAAAGCAGAGTCTGTTTCTTGTTATGCGAGCTAGAGTTCAATTCCCTTTCATAACGAGTGTTGAATCACATGCAGTTTCTGGTCCTAGCAGCAAGAGTTGTTTTCTGGTAAGGAGAGTCACTATTGTGCTCAATTGCCCATAGACAGTACAAACAGCACTGGCGTATGTTCCCAGCTAGTGCAGTGCATTGGACGCAAGAGAAACTACTGTTCTTGTCAGTTTCCAAAGGAGAGTTGAACTAGATATGGCCCTTGTGTGTAGGAGGCACAGTTCTTTGGTTCTGAGCAAGCTGACTGTTCGGGCTCTATAGGAAACACAGTTGAGTAGAAGAGTGCTGCTTTCTCAAAAGCAGAGTGTGTTTCTTGTAAGGCGAGCTAGAGTTCAATTCCCTTTCATAAACGGAGTTGAATCACATGCACATTCTGGTCCTAGCAGCAAAATTGTTTTTTGGTAAGGAGAGACACTATTGTGCTCAAATGGCCATACACAGTGCAAATAGCACTCGCGTCTGTTCCCAGCAAGTACAGTGTATTGGACACAAGAGAAGCTACTGTTCTTGTCAGTTTCCTAAGCAGTGTTGAACTAGATATGGCCCTTGTGTGTACGAAGCACAGTTCTTTGGTTCTGAGCATGCTCACTGTTCTGGCTCTATAGGAAACAGAGTAGAGTAGAAGAGTGCTGCTTTCTCAAATGCAGAGTGTGTTTCTTGTAAGGCGAGCTTAGAGTTCAATTCCCTTTGATAAACGGAGTTGAATCACATGCAGTTTCTGGTCCTAGCGCCAAGATTTGTTTTCTGGTAATGTGAGTCACACAAGTGCTCAATTGGCCATTCCCAGTGCAAATAGCACTCGCGCCTTATTCCCAGCAAGTGCAGTGTATTGGACGCAAGAGAAACTACTGTTCTTGTAAGTTTCCAAAGGAGAGTTGAACTAGATATGGCCCTTGTGTGTAGGAAGCACAGTTCTTTTGTTCGAGCAAGCTGACTGTTCGGGCTCTATGGAAACAGTTGAGTAGAAGAGTGCTGCTTTCTCAAAAGCAGAGTGTGTTTCTTGTAAGGCGAGCTAGAGTTCAATTCCCTTTCATAAACGGAGTTGAATCACATGCAGTTTCTGGTCCTAGCTGCAAGAGTTGTTTTCTGGTAAGGAGAGTCACTATTGTGCTCAATTGGCCATACCCAGTGCAAATAGCACTCGCGTCTCTTCCCAGCAATTGCACTGAATTGGACACAAGAGAAACTTCTGTTCTTGTCAGTTTCCTAAGCAGAGTTGAACTAGATATGGCCCTTGTGTGTAGGAAGCACAGTTCTTTTGTTCTGAGCAAGCTGACTGTTCTGGCTCTATAGGAAACACATTAGAATAGAAGCGTATCGCTTTCTCTAAAGCAGAGTGTGTTTCTTGTAAGGCGACCTAGAGTTCAATTCCCTTTCATAAACGGAGTTGAATCACATGCAGATTCTGGTCCTAGCAGCAAGAGTTGTTTTCTGGTAAGGAGAGTCACTATTGTGCTCAATTGCCCATAGACAGTACAAACAGCACTGGCGTATGTTCCCAGCAAGTGCAGTGCATTGGACGCAAGAGAAACTACTGTTCTTGTCAGTTTCCTAAGCAGAGTTGAACTAGATATGGCCCTAGTGTGTAGGAAGCACAGTTCTTTGGTTCTGAGCATGCTGAATGTTCTGGCTCTATAGGAAACACAGTAGAGTAGAAGAGTGCTGCTTTCTCAAATGCAGAGTGTATTTCTTGTAAGGCGAGCTAGAGTTCAATTCCCTTTCATAAACGGAGTTGAATCAAATGCAGATTCTGGTCCTAGCAGCAAAATTGTTTTTTGGTAAGGAGAGACACTATTGTGCTCAATTGGCCATACCCAGTGCAAATAGCACTCGCGTCTGTTCCCAGCAAGTACAGTGTATTGGACACAAGAGAAGCCACTGTTCTTGTCAGTGTCCTAAGGAGTGTTGAACTAGATATGGCCCTTGTGTGTAGGAAGCACAGTTCTTTGGTTCTGAGCATGCTGACTGTTCTGGCTCTATAGGAAGCACAGTAGAGTAGAAGAGTGCTGCTTTCTCAAAAGCAGAGTCTGTTTCTTGTAAGGCGAGCTAGCGTTCAATTCCCTTTCATGAAGAGAGTTGAATCACATGCAGTTTCTGGTCCTAGCAGCAAGAGTTGTTTTCTGGTAAGGAGAGTCACTATTGTGCTCAATTGCACATAGACAGTACAAACAGCACTGGCGTATGTTCCCAGCAAGTGCAGTGCATTGGACGCAAGAGAAACTACTGTTCTTGTCAGTTTTCTAAGCAGAGTTGAACTAGATATGACCCTAGTGTGTAGGAAGCACAGTTCTTTGGTTATGAGCAAGCTTACTGTCTGGCTCTATAGGAAACACAGTAGAGTAAAAGAGTGCTGCTTTCTCAAAAGCAGAGTCTGTTTCTTGTACGGCGAGCTAGAGTTCAATTCCCTTTCATAAACGGAGTTGAATCACATGCAGTTTCTGGTCCTAGCGCCAAGACTTGTTTTCTGGTAATGAGAGTCACTATAGTGCTCAATTGGCCATTCCCAGTGGAAATAGCACTCGCGCCTTTTTCCCAGCAAGTGCAGTGTATTGGACGCAAGAGAAACTACTGTTCTTGTAAGTTTCCAAAGGAGAGTTGAACTAGATATGGCCCTTGTGTGTAGGAAGCACAGTTCTTTTGTTCTGAGCAAGCTGACACTTCGGGCTCTATGGGAAACAGTTGAGTAGAAGAGTGCTGCTTTCTCAAAAGCAGAGTGTGTTTCTAGTAAGGCGAGCTAGAGTTCAATTCCCTTTCATTAACTTAGTTGAATCTCATGCAGTTTCTGGTTCTAGCAGCAAGAGTTGATTTCTGGTAAGGAGAGTCACTATTTTGCTCAAATGGCCATACACAATTCAAATAGCACTCGCGTCTGTTCCCAGCAATTGTACTGAATTGGACGCAAGAGAAACTTCTGTTCTTGTCAGTTTCTTAAGCAGAGTTGAACTAGATATGGCTCTTGTGTGTAGGAAGCACAGTTCTTTGGTTCTGAGCAAGCTGACTGTCTGGCTCTATAGGAAACACAGTAGAGTAGAAGAGTGCTGCTTTCTCAAAAGCAGAGTCTGTTTCTTGTAAGGCGAGCTAGAGTTCAATTCCCTTTCATGAAGAGAGATGAATCACATGCAGTTTCTCGTCCTAGCAGCAAGAGTTGTTTTCTGGTAAGGAGAGTCACTATTGTGCTCAATTGCACATAGACAGTACAAACAGCACTGGCGTATGTTCCCAGCAAGTGCAGTGCATTGGACGCAAGAGAAACTACTGTTCTTGTCAGTTTCCTAAGCAGAGTTGAACTAGATATGGCCCTAGTGTGTAGGAAGCACAGTTCTTTGGTTATGAGCAAGCTGACTCTCTGGCTCTATAGGAAACACAGTAGAGTAGAAGAGTGCTGCTTTCTCAAAAGCAGAGTGTGTTTCTTGTAAGGCGAGCTAGAGTTCAATTCCCTTTCATAAAGAGAGTTGAATCACAAGCAGTTTCTGGTCCTAGCAGCAAGAGTTGTTTTCTGGTAAGGAGAGTCACTATTGTGCTCAATTGCCCATAGACAGTACAAACAGCACTGGCGTATGTTCCCAGCAAGTGCAGTGCATTGGACGCAAGAGAAACTACTGTTCTTGTCAGTTTCCTAAGCAGAGTTGAACTAGATATGGCCCTAGTGTGTAGGAAGCACAGTTCTTTGGTTCTGAGCATGCTGAATGTTCTGGCTTTATAGGAAACACAGTAGAGTAGAAGAGTGCTGCTTTCTCAAAAGCAGAGTCTGTTTCTTGTAAAGCGAGCTAGAGTACAATTCCGTATCATAAACGGAGTTGAATCACATGCAGTTTCTGTTCCTAGCAGCAAGAGTTTTTTTCTGGTATGGAGAGTCACTATTGTGCTCAATTCCCCATACACAGTGCAAATAGCACTCGCGTCTGTTCCCAAAAGTGCAGTGTATTGGACGCAAGAGAAACTTCTGTTCTTGTCAGTTTCCTAAGCAGTGTTGAAATAGATATGGCCCTAGTGTGTAGGAAGCACAGTTCTTTGGTTCTGAGCAAGCTGACTGTTCTTGCTCTATAGGAAACACATTAGAGTAGAAGAGTGCTGCTTTCTCAAAAGCAGAGTGTGTTTCTTGTAAGGCGAGCTAGAGTTCAATTCCCTTTCATAAACGGAGTTGAATCACATGCAGTTTCTGGTCCTAGCAACAAGAGTTGTTTTCTGGTATTAGAGTCACTATTGTGCTCAAGTGGCCATTCCCAGTGCAAATAGCACACGCGCCTGTTCCAAGCTAGTGCAGTGTATTGGACGCAAGAGAAACTACTGTTCTTGTCAGTTTCCTAAGCAGAGTTGAACTAGATATGGCCATTGTGTGTAGGAAGCACAGTTCTTTGGTTCTGATCAAGCTGACTGATCTGGCTCTTTAGGAAACACAGTAGAGTAGACGAGTGCTGCGTTCGCAAAGGCAGAGTGTGTTTCTTGTAAGGCGAGCTAGAGTTCAATTCCCTTTCATAAACGGAGTTGAATCACATGCAGTTTCTGGTCCTAGCAGCAAGAGTTGTTTTCTGGTAAGGAGAGTCACTATTGTGCTCAATTGGCCATACCCAGTGCAAATAGCACTCGCGCCTGTACCAAGAAAGTGCAGTGTATTGGACGCAAGAGAAACTACTGTTCTTGTCAGTTTCCTAAGCTGAGTTGAACTAGTTATGGCCCTTGTGTGTAGGAAGCACAGTTCTTTGGTCTGATCAAGCAGACTGTTCTGGCTCTAGAGGAATCACAGTAGAGTAGGAGTGCTGCTTTCTCAAAAGCAGAGTGTGTTCTTGTAAGGCGAGCTAGAGTTGAATTCCCCTTCATAAACGGAGTTGAATCACATGCAGTTTCTGGGACTAGCTGCAAGAGTTGTTTTCTGGTAAGGAGAGTCACTATTGTGCTCAATTGGCCATACCCAGTGCAAATAGCACTCGCGTCTGTTCCGAGCAAGTGCAGTGTTTTGGACACAAGAGAAGCTACTGTTCTTGTCAGTTTCCTAAGTAGAGTTGAACTAGATATGGCCCTAGTGTGTACGCAGCACAGTTCTTTGGTTCTGAGCATGCTGAATGTTCTCGCTCTATAGGAAACACAGTAGAGTAGAAGAGTGCTGCTTTCACAAATGCAGAGTGTGTTTCTTGTAAGGCGAGCTAGAGTTCAATTCCCTTTCATAAAGAGAGTTGAATCACATGCAGTTTCTGGTCCTAGCAGCAAGAGTTGTGTTCTGGTAAGGAGAGTCACTATTGTGCTCAATTGGCCATACCCAGTGCAAATAGCACTCCGCCAGATCCAAGCAAGTGCAGTGCATTGGACGCAAGAGAAACTACTGTTCTTGTCAGTTTCCTAAGCAGAGTTGAACTAGATATGGCCCTTTGTGTAGGAAGCACAGTTCTTTGGTTCTGAGCATGCTGACTATTCTGGCTCTATAGGAAACACAGTAGAGTAGAAGAGTGTTGCTTTCTCAAAACAGAGTCTGTTTCTTGTAAGGCGAGCTTGGGTTCAATTCCCTTTCATAAAGAGAGTTGAATCACAAGCAGTTTCTGGTCCTAGCAGCAAGAGTTGTTTTCTGGTAAGTAGAGTCACTTTCGTGCTCAATTTCCCATAGACAGTTCAAAGAGCACTGGCGTATGTTCCCAGCAAGTGCAGTGCATTGGACGCAAGAGAAACTACTGTTCTTGTCAGTTTCCAAAGGAGAGTTGAACTAGATATGGCCCTTGTGTGTAGGAGGCACAGTTCTTTGGTTCTGAGCAAGCTGACTGTTCGGGCTCTATAGGAAACACAGTTGAGTAGAAGAGTGCTGCTTTCTCAAAAGCAGAGTGTGTTTCTTGTAAGGCGAGCTAGAGTTCAATTCCCTTTCATAAACGGAGTTGAATCACATGCACATTCTGGTCCTAGCAGCAAAATTGTTTTTTGGTAAGGAGAGACACTATTGTGCTCAAATGGCCATACACAGTGCAAATAGCACTCGCGTCTGTTCCCAGCAAGTACAGTGTATTGGACACAAGAGAAGCTACTGTTCTTGTCAGTTTCCTAAGCAGTGTTGAACTAGATATGGCCCTTGTGTGTACGAAGCACAGTTCTTTGGTTCTGAGCATGCTCACTGTTCTGGCTCTATAGGAAACAGAGTAGAGTAGAAGAGTGCTGCTTTCTCAAATGCAGAGTGTGTTTCTTGTAAGGCGAGCTTAGAGTTCAATTCCCTTTGATAAACGGAGTTGAATCACATGCAGTTTCTGGTCCTAGCGCCAAGATTTGTTTTCTGGTAATGTGAGTCACACAAGTGCTCAATTGGCCATTCCCAGTGCAAATAGCACTCGCGCCTTATTCCCAGCAAGTGCAGTGTATTGGACGCAAGAGAAACTACTGTTCTTGTAAGTTTCCAAAGGAGAGTTGAACTAGATATGGCCCTTGTGTGTAGGAAGCACAGTTCTTTTGTTCGAGCAAGCTGACTGTTCGGGCTCTATGGAAACAGTTGAGTAGAAGAGTGCTGCTTTCTCAAAAGCAGAGTGTGTTTCTTGTAAGGCGAGCTAGAGTTCAATTCCCTTTCATAAACGGAGTTGAATCACATGCAGTTTCTGGTCCTAGCTGCAAGAGTTGTTTTCTGGTAAGGAGAGTCACTATTGTGCTCAATTGGCCATACCCAGTGCAAATAGCACTCGCGTCTCTTCCCAGCAATTGCACTGAATTGGACACAAGAGAAACTTCTGTTCTTGTCAGTTTCCTAAGCAGAGTTGAACTAGATATGGCCCTTGTGTGTAGGAAGCACAGTTCTTTTGTTCTGAGCAAGCTGACTGTTCTGGCTCTATAGGAAACACATTAGAATAGAAGCGTATCGCTTTCTCTAAAGCAGAGTGTGTTTCTTGTAAGGCGACCTAGAGTTCAATTCCCTTTCATAAACGGAGTTGAATCACATGCAGATTCTGGTCCTAGCAGCAAGAGTTGTTTTCTGGTAAGGAGAGTCACTATTGTGCTCAATTGCCCATAGAGAGTACAAACAGCACTGGCGTATGTTCCCAGCAAGTGCAGTGCATTGGACGCAAGAGAAACTACTGTTCTTGTCAGTTTCCTAAGCAGAGTTGAACTAGATATGGCCCTAGTGTGTAGGAAGCACAGTTCTTTGGTTCTGAGCATGCTGAATGTTCTGGCTCTATAGGAAACACAGTAGAGTAGAAGAGTGCTGCTTTCTCAAATGCAGAGTGTATTTCTTGTAAGGCGAGCTAGAGTTCAATTCCCTTTCATAAACGGAGTTGAATCAAATGCAGATTCTGGTCCTAGCAGCAAAATTGTTTTTTGGTAAGGAGAGACACTATTGTGCTCAATTGGCCATACCCAGTGCAAATAGCACTCGCGTCTGTTCCCAGCAAGTACAGTGTATTGGACACAAGAGAAGCTACTGTTCTTGTCAGTGTCCTAAGGAGTGTTGAACTAGATATGGCCCTTGTGTGTAGGAAGCACAGTTCTTTGGTTCTGAGCATGCTGACTGTTCTGGCTCTATAGGAAGCACAGTAGAGTAGAAGAGTGCTGCTTTCTCAAAAGCAGAGTCTGTTTCTTGTAAGGCGAGCTAGCGTTCAATTCCCTTTCATGAAGAGAGTTGAATCACATGCAGTTTCTGGTCCTAGCAGCAAGAGTTGTTTTCTGGTAAGGAGAGTCACTATTGTGCTCAATTGCACATAGACAGTACAAACAGCACTGGCGTATGTTCCCAGCAAGTGCAGTGCATTGGACGCAAGAGAAACTACTGTTCTTGTCAGTTTTCTAAGCAGAGTTGAACTAGATATGGCCCTAGTGTGTAGGAAGCACAGTTCTTTGGTTATGAGCAAGCTTACTGTCTGGCTCTATAGGAAACACAGTAGAGTAAAAGAGTGCTGCTTTCTCAAAAGCAGAGTCTGTTTCTTGTACGGCGAGCTAGAGTTCAATTCCCTTTCATAAACGGAGTTGAATCACATGCAGTTTCTGGTCCTAGCGCCAAGACTTGTTTTCTGGTAATGAGAGTCACTATAGTGCTCAATTGGCCATTCCCAGTGGAAATAGCACTCGCGCCTTTTTCCCAGCAAGTGCAGTGTATTGGACGCAAGAGAAACTACTGTTCTTGTAAGTTTCCAAAGGAGAGTTGAACTAGATATGGCCCTTGTGTGTAGGAAGCACAGTTCTTTTGTTCTGAGCAAGCTGACACTTCGGGCTCTATGGGAAACAGTTGAGTAGAAGAGTGCTGCTTTCTCAAAAGCTGAGTGTGTTTCTTGTAAGGCGAGCTAGAGTTCAATTCCCTTTCATTAACTTAGTTGAATCTCATGCAGTTTCTGGTTCTAGCAGCAAGAGTTGATTTCTGGTAAGGAGAGTCACTATTTTGCTCAAATGGCCATACACAATTCAAATAGCACTCGCGTCTGTTCCCAGCAATTGTACTGAATTGGACGCAAGAGAAACTTCTGTTCTTGTCAGTTTCTTAAGCAGAGTTGAACTAGATATGGCTCTTGTGTGTAGGAAGCACAGTTCTTTGGTTCTGAGCAAGCTGACTGTCTGGCTCTATAGGAAACACAGTAGAGTAGAAGAGTGCTGCTTTCTCAAAAGCAGAGTCTGTTTCTTGTAAGGCGAGCTAGAGTTCAATTCCCTTTCATGAAGAGAGATGAATCACATGCAGTTTCTCGTCCTAGCAGCAAGAGTTGTTTTCTGGTAAGGAGAGTCACTATTGTGCTCAATTGCACATAGACAGTACAAACAGCACTGGCGTATGTTCCCAGCAAGTGCAGTGCATTGGACGCAAGAGAAACTACTGTTCTTGTCAGTTTCCTAAGCAGAGTTGAACTAGATATGGCCCTAGTGTGTAGGAAGCACAGTTCTTTGGTTATGAGCAAGCTGACTGTCTGGCTCTATAGGAAACACAGTAGAGTAGAAGAGTGCTGCTTTCTCAAAAGCAGAGTGTGTTTCTTGTAAGGCGAGCTAGAGTTCAATTCCCTTTCATAAAGAGAGTTGAATCACAAGCAGTTTCTGGTCCTAGCAGCAAGAGTTGTTTTCTGGTAAGGAGAGTCACTATTGTGCTCAATTGCCCATAGACAGTACAAACAGCACTGGCGTATGTTCCCAGCAAGTGCAGTGCATTGGACGCAAGAGAAACTACTGTTCTTGTCAGTTTCCTAAGCAGAGTTGAACTAGATATGGCCCTAGTGTGTAGGAAGCACAGTTCTTTGGTTCTGAGCATGCTGAATGTTCTGGCTTTATAGGAAACACAGTAGAGTAGAAGAGTGCTGCTTTCTCAAAAGCAGAGTCTGTTTCTTGTAAAGCGAGCTAGAGTACAATTCCGTATCATAAACGGAGTTGAATCACATGCAGTTTCTGGTCCTAGCAGCAAGAGTTTTTTTCTGGTATGGAGAGTCACTATTGTGCTCAATTCCCCATACACAGTGCAAATAGCACTCGCGTCTGTTCCCAAAAGTGCAGTGTATTGGACGCAAGAGAAACTTCTGTTCTTGTCAGTTTCCTAAGCAGTGTTGAAATAGATATGGCCCTAGTGTGTAGGAAGCACAGTTCTTTGGTTCTGAGCAAGCTGACTGTTCTGGCTCTATAGGAAACACATTAGAGTAGAAGAGTGCTGCTTTCTCAAAAGCAGAGTGTGTTTCTTGTAAGGCGAGCTAGAGTTCAATTCCCTTTCATAAACGGAGTTGAATCACATGCAGTTTCTGGTCCTAGCAACAAGAGTTGTTTTCTGGTATTAGAGTCACTATTGTGCTCAAGTGGCCATTCCCAGTGCAAATAGCACGCGCGCCTGTTCCAAGCTAGTGCAGTGTATTGGACGCAAGAGAAACTACTGTTCTTGTCAGTTTCCTAAGCAGAGTTGAACTAGATATGGCCATTGTGTGTAGGAAGCACAGTTCTTTGGTTCTGATCAAGCTGACTGATCTGGCTCTTTAGGAAACACAGTAGAGTAGACGAGTGCTGCGTTCGCAAAGGCAGAGTGTGTTTCTTGTAAGGCGAGCTAGAGTTCAATTCCCTTTCATAAACGGAGTTGAATCACATGCAGTTTCTGGTCCTAGCAGCAAGAGTTGTTTTCTGGTAAGGAGAGTCACTATTGTGCTCAATTGGCCATACCCAGTGCAAATAGCACTCGCGCCTGTACCAAGAAAGTGCAGTGTATTGGACGCAAGAGAAACTACTGTTCTTGTCAGTTTCCTAAGCTGAGTTGAACTAGTTATGGCCCTTGTGTGTAGGAAGCACAGTTCTTTGGTCTGATCAAGCAGACTGTTCTGGCTCTAGAGGAATCACAGTAGAGTAGGAGTGCTGCTTTCTCAAAAGCAGAGTGTGTTCTTGTAAGGCGAGCTAGAGTTGAATTCCCCTTCATAAACGGAGTTGAATCACATGCAGTTTCTGGGACTAGCTGCAAGAGTTGTTTTCTGGTAAGGAGAGTCACTATTGTGCTCAATTGGCCATACCCAGTGCAAATAGCACTCGCGTCTGTTCCGAGCAAGTGCAGTGTTTTGGACACAAGAGAAGCTACTGTTCTTGTCAGTTTCCTAAGTAGAGTTGAACTAGATATGGCCCTAGTGTGTACGCAGCACAGTTCTTTGGTTCTGAGCATGCTGAATGTTCTCGCTCTATAGGAAACACAGTAGAGTAGAAGAGTGCTGCTTTCACAAATGCAGAGTGTGTTTCTTGTAAGGCGAGCTAGAGTTCAATTCCCTTTCATAAAGAGAGTTGAATCACATGCAGTTTCTGGTCCTAGCAGCAAGAGTTGTGTTCTGGTAAGGAGAGTCACTATTGTGCTCAATTGGCCATACCCAGTGCAAATAGCACTCCGCCAGATCCAAGCAAGTGCAGTGCATCGGACCTAAGAGAAACTACTGTTCTTGTCAGTTTCCTAAGCAGAGTTGAACTAGATATGGCCCTTTGTGTAGGAAGCACAGTTCTTTGGTTCTGAGCATGCTGACTATTCTGGCTCTATAGGAAACACAGTAGAGTAGAAGAGTGTTGCTTTCTCAAAACAGAGTCTGTTTCTTGTAAGGCGAGCTTGGGTTCAATTCCCTTTCATAAAGAGAGTTGAATCACAAGCAGTTTCTGGTCCTAGCAGCAAGAGTTGTTTTCTGGTAAGTAGAGTCACTTTCGTGCTCAATTGCCCATAGACAGTTCAAAGAGCACTGGCGTATGTTCCCAGCAAGTGCAGTGCATTGGACGCAAGAGAAACTACTGTTCTTGTCAGTTTCCTAAGCAGAGTTGAACTAGATATGGCCCTAGTGTGTAGGAAGCACAGTTCTTTGGTTCTGAGCATGCTGAATGTTCTAGCTCTATAGGAAACACAGTAGAGTAGAAGAGTGCTGCTTTCTCAAATGCAGAGTGTGTTTCTTGTAAGGCGAGCTAGAGTTCAATTCCCTTTCATAAACGGAGTTGAATCACATGCAGTTTCTGGTCCTAGCACCAAGATTTGTATTCTGGTAATGAGAGTCACTATAGTGCTCAATTGGCCATTCCCAGTGCAAATAGCACTCGCGCCGTTTTCCCAGCAAGTGCAGTGTATTGGACGCAAGATAAACTACTGTTCTTGTAAGTTTCCAAAGGAGAGTTGAACTAGATATGGCCCTTGTGTGTAGGAAGCACAGTTCTTTTTTCTGAGCAAGCTGACACTTCGGGCTCTATGGGAAACACTTGAGGAGAAGAGTGCTGCTTTCTCAAAAGCAGAGTGTGTTTCTTGTAAGGCGAGCTAGAGTTCAATTCCCTTTCATTAACTTAGTTGAATCACATGCAGTTTCTGGTCCTAGCAGCAAGAGTTGATTTCTGGTAAGGAGAGTCACTATTTTGCGCAAATGGCCATACACAGTGCAAATAGCACTCGCGTCTGTTCCCAGCAATTGTACTGAATTGGACGCAAGAGAAACTTCTCTTCTTGTCAGTTTCTTAAGCAGAGTTGAACTAGATATGGCCCTTGTGTGTAGGAAGCACAGTTCTTTGGTTCTGAGCAAGCTGACTGTCTGGCTCTATAGGAAACACAGTAGAGTAGAAGAGTGCTGCTTTCTCAAAAGCAGAGTGTGTTTCTTGTAAGGCGAGCTAGAGTTCAATTCCCTTTCATAAACGGATTTGAATCACATGCAGATTCTAGTCCTAGCAGCAAAATAGTTTTTTGGTAAGGAGAGACACTATTGTGCTCAAATGGCCATACACAGTGCAAATAGCACTCGCGTATGTTCCCAGCAAGTACAGTGTATTGGACACAAGAGAAGCTACTGTTCTTGTCAGTTTCCTAAGGAGTGTTGAACTAGATATGGCCCTTGTGTGTAGGAAGCACAGTTCTTTGGTTCTGAGCATGCTGACTGTTCTGGCTCTATAGGAAACACAGTAGAGTAGAAGAGTGCTGCTTTCTCAAAAGCAGAGTCTGTTTCTTGTAAGGCGAGCTAGAGTTCAATTCCCTTTCATGAAGAGAGTTGAATCACATGCAGTTTCTGGTCCTAGCAGCAAGAGTTGTTTTCTGGTAAGGAGAGTCACTATTGTGCTCAATTGCCCATAGACAGTACAAACAGCACTGGCGTATGTTCCCAGCAAGTGCAGTGCATTGGACGGAAGAGAAACTACTGTTCTTGTCAGTTTCCTAAGCACAGTTGAACTAGATATGGCCCTAGTGTGTAGGAAGCACAGTTCTTTGGTTCTGAGCAAGCTGACTGCCTGGCTCTATAGGAAACACAGTAGAGTAGAAGAGTGCTGCTTTCTCAAAAGCAGAGTCTGTTTCTTGTAAAGCGAGCTAGAGTACAATTCCGTATCATAAACGGAGTTGAATCACATGCAGTTTCTGGTCCTAGCAGCAAGAGTTTTTTTCTGGTATGGAGAGTCACTATTGTGCTCAATTCCCCATACACAGTGCAAATAGCACTCGCGTCTGTTCCCAAAAGTGCAGTGTATTGGACGCAAGAGAAACTTCTGTTCTTGTCAGTTTCCTAAGCAGTGTTGAAATAGATATGGCCCTAGTGTGTAGGAAGCACAGTTCTTTGGTTCTGAGCAAGCTGACTGTTCTGGCTCTATAGGAAACACATTAGAGTAGAAGAGTGCTGCTTTCTCAAAAGCAGAGTGTGTTTCTTGTAAGGCGAGCTAGAGTTCAATTCCCTTCAGAAACGGAGTTGAATCACATGCAGTTTCTGGTCCTAGCAACAAGAGTTGTTTTCTGGTATTAGAGTCACTATTGTGCTCAAGTGGCCATTCCCAGTGCAAATAGCACACGCGCCTGTTCCAAGCTAGTGCAGTGTATTGGACGCAAGAGAAACTACTGTTCTTGTCAGTTTCCTAAGCAGAGTTGAACTAGATATGGCCCTTGTGTGTAGGAAGCACAGTTCTTTGGTTCTGATCAAGCTGACTGTTTTGGCTCTATAGGAAACACAGCAGAGTAGAAGAGTGATGCTTTCTCAAAGGCAGAGTATGTTCTTGTAAGGCGAGCTAGAGTTCAATTCCCCTTCATAAACGGAGTTGAATCACATGCAGTTTCTGGTCCGAGCTGCAAGAGTTGTTTTCTGGTAAGGAGACTCACTATTGGGCTCAATTGGCCATACCCAGTGCAAATAGCACTCGCGCCTGTTCCCAGCAAGTGCAGTGTATTGGACGCAAGAGAAACTACTGTTCTTGTCAGTTTCCTAAGCAGAGTTGAACTAGATATGGCCCTTGTGTGTAGGAAGCACAGTTCTTTTGTTCTGAGCAAGCTGACTGTTCTGGCTCTATAGGAAACACATTAGAATAGAAGAGTATCGCTTTCTCTAAAGCAGAGTGTGTTTCTTGGAAGGCGAGCTAGAGTTCAATTCCCTTTCATAAACGGAGTTGAATCACGTGCAGATTCTGGTCCTAGCAGCAAAATTGTTTTTTGGTAAGGAGAGACACTATTGTGCTCAAATGGCCACACACAGTGCAAATAGCACTCACGTCTGTTCCCAGCAAGTACAGTGTATTGGACACAAGAGAAGCTACTGTTCTTGTCAGTTTCTTAAGCAGAGTTGAACTAGATATGGCCCTTGTGTGTCGGAGGCACAGTCCTTTGGTTCTGAGCTTGCTGACTGTTCTGGTTCTATACTAAACACAGTAGAGTAGAAGAGTGCTGCTTTCTCAAAAGCAGAGTGTGTTTCTTGTAAGGCGAGCTAGAGTTCAATTCCCTTTCATAAAGAGAGTTGAATCACATGCAGTTTCTGGTCCTAGCAGCAAGAGTTGTTTTCTGGTAAGGAGAGTCACTATTGTGCTCAATTGCCCATAGACAGTACAAACAGCACTGGCGTATGTTCCCAGCAAGTGCAGTGCATTGGACGCAAGAGAAACTACTGTTCTTGTCAGTTTCCTAAGCAGAGTTGAACTAGTTATGTCCCTAGTGTGTAGGAAGCACAGTTCTTTGGTTCTGAGCATGCTGAATGTTCTGGCTCTATAGAAAACACAGTTGAGTAGAAGAGTGCTGCTTTTTCAAATGCAGAGTGTGTTTCTTGTAAGGCGAGCTAGAGTTCAATTCCCTTTCACAAACGGAGTTGAATCACATGCATTTTCTGGTCCTAGCACCAAGATTTGTTTTCTGGTAATGAGAGTCACTATAGTGCTCAATTGGCCATTCCCAGTGAAAATACCACTCGCGCCTTTTTCCCAGCTAGTGCAGTGTATTGGACGCAAGAGAAACTACTGTTCTTGTAAGTTTCCAAAGGAGAGTTGAACTAGATATGGCCCATGTGTGTAGGAAGCACAGTTCTTTTGTTCTGAGCAAGCTGACTGTTCGGGCTCTATGGGAAACAGTTGAGTAGAAGAGTGCTGCTTTCTCAAAAGCAGAGTGTGTTTCTTGTAAGGCGAGCTAGAGGAGCTAGAGTTCAATTCCCTTTCATAAACGGAGTTGAATCACATGCAGATTCTGGTCCTAGCAGCAAAATTTTTTTTTGGTAAGGAGAGACACTATTGTGCTCAAATGGCCATACACAGTGCAAATAGCCCTCGCGTCTGTTCCCAGCAATACAGTGTATTGGACACAAGAGAAGCTATGCTTCTTGTCAGTTTCTTAAGCAGTGTTGAACTGGATATGGCCCTTGTGTGTAGGAAGCACAGTTCTTTGGTTCTGAGCATGCTGACTGTTCTGGCTCTATAGGAAACACAGTAGAGTAGAAGAGTGCTGCTTTCTCAAAAGCAGAGTCTGTTTCTTGTAAGGCGAGCTAGAGTTCAATTCCCTTTCATAAAGAGAGTTGAATCACATGCAGTTTCTGGTCCTAGCAGCAAGAGTTGTTTTCTGGTAAGGAGAGTCACTATTGTGCTCAATTGGCCATACCCAGTGCAAATAGCACTCCGCCTGTTCCAAGCAAGTGCAGTGGATTGGACGCAAGAGAAACTACTGTTCTTGTCAGTTTCCTAAGCAGAGTTGAACTAGATATGGCCCTTTGTGTAGGAAGCACAGTTCTTTGGTTCTGAGCAAGCTGACTGTCTTGCTCTATAGGAAACACAGTAGAGTAGAAGAGTGCTGCTTTCTCAAAAGCAGAGTCTGTTTCTTGTAAAGCGAACTAGAGTTCAATTCCGTTTCCTAAACTGAGTTGAATCACATGCAGTTTCTGGTCCTAGCAGCAAGAGTTGTTTTCTGGTAAGGAGAGTCACTATTGTGCTCAATTGCCCATAGACAGTACAAACAGGACTGGCGTATGTTCCCAGCAAGTGCAGTGCATTGGACGCAAGAGAAACTACTGTTCCTGTCAGTTTCCAAAGGAGAGTTGAACTAGATATGGCCCTTGTGTGTAGGAAGCACAGTTCTTTGGTTCTGAGCAAGCTGACTGTTCGGGCTCTATAGGAAACACAGTTGAGTAGAAGAGTGCTGCTTTCTCAAAAGCAGAGTGTGTTTCTTGTAAGGCGAGCTAGAGTTCAATTCCGTTTCATAAACGGAGTTGAATCACATGCAGTTTCTGGTCCTAGCTGCAAGAGTTGTTTTCTGGTAAGGAGAGTCACTATTGTGCTCAATTGGCCATACCCAGTGCAAATAGCACTTGCGTCTGTTCCCAGCACGTGCAGTGTTTTGGACACAAGAGAAGCTACTGTTCTTGTCAGTTTCCTCAGTAGAGTTGAACTAGATATGACCCTAGTGTGTATGAAGCACAGTTCTTTGGTTCTGAGCATGCTGAATGTTCTGGCTCTATAGGAAACACAGTAGAGTAGAAGAGTGCTGCTTTCTCAAATGCAGAGTGTGTTTCTTGTAAGGCGAGCTTAGAGTTCAATTCCCTTTCATAAACGGAGTTGAATCACATGCAGTTTCTGGTCCTAGCGCCAAGATTTGTTTTCTGGTAATGTGAGTCACACTAGTGCTCAATTGGACATTCCCAGTGCAAATAGCACTCGCGCCTTATTCCCAGCAAGTGCAGTGTATTGGACCCAAGAGAAACTACTGTTCTTGTAAGTTTCCAAAGGAGAGTTGAACTAGATATGGCCCTTGTGTGTAGGAAGCACAGTTCTTTTGTTCTGAGCAAGCTGACTGTTCGGGCTCTATGGAAACAGTTGAGTAGAAGAGTGCTGCTTTCTCAAAAGCAGAGTGTGTTTCTTGTAAGGCGAGCTAGAGTTCAATTCCCTTTAATAAACGGAGTTGAATCACATGCAGTTTCTACTCCTAGTAGCAAGAGTTGTTTTCTGGTGAGGAGTGTCACTATTGTGCTCAATTGGCCATACACAGTGCAAATAGCACTCGCGTCTGTTCCCAGCAATTGCACTGAATTGGACGCAAGAGAAACTTCTGTTCTTGTCAATTTCCTAGGCAGAGTTGAACTAGATATGGCCCTTGTGTGTAGGAAGCACAGTTCTTTTGTTCTGAGCAAGCTGACTCTTCTGGCTCTATAGGAAACACATTAGAATAGAAGAGTATCGCTTTCTCTAAAGCAGAGTGTGTTTCTTGTAAGGCGAGCTAGAGTTCAATTCCCTGTCATAAACGGAGTTGAATCACATGCAGATTCTGGTCCTAGCAGCAAAATTGTTTTTTGGTAAATAGAGACACTATTTTGCTCAAATGGCCATACACAGTGCAAATAGCACTCGCGTCTGTTCCTGCAAGTAAAGTGTATTGGACACAAGAGAAGCTACTGTTCTTGTCAGTTTCCTAAGCAGTGTTGAACTAGATATGGCCCTTGTGTGTAGGAAGCACAGTTCTTTGGTTCTGAGCATGCTGACTGTTCTGGCTCTATAGGAAACACAGTAGAGTAGAAGAGTGCTGCTTTCTCAAAAGCAGAGTCTGTTTCTTATAAGGCGAGCTAGAGTTCAATTCCCTTTCATAAAGAGAGTTGAATCACAAGCAGTTTCTGGTCCTAGCAGCAAGAGTTGTTTTCTGGTAAGGAGAGTCACTATTGTGCTCAATTGCCCATAGACAGTACAAACAGCACTGGCGTATGTTCCCAGCAAGTGCAGTGCATTGGACGCAAGAGAAACTACTGTTCTTGTCAGTTTCCTAAGCAGAGTTGAACTAGATATGGCCCTAGTGTGTAGGAAGCACAGTTCTTTGGTTCTGAGCATGCTGAATGTTCTGGCTCTATAGGAAACACGGTAGAGTAGAAGAGTGCTGCTTTCTCAAATGCAGAGTGTGTTTCTTGTAAGGCGAGCTAGAGTTCAATTCCCTTTCATAAACGGAGTTGAATCACATGCAGTTTCTGGTCCTAGCGCCAAGATTTGTTTTCTGGTAATGAGAGTCACTATAGTGCTCAATTGGCCATTCCCAGTGCAAATAGCACTCGCGCCTTTTTCCCAGCAAGTGCAGTGTATTGGACGCAAGATAAACTACTGTTCTTGTAAGTTTCCAAAGGAGAGTTGAACTAGATATGGCCCTTGTGTGTAGGAAGCACAGTTCTTTTGTTCTGAGCAAGCTGACACTTCGGGCTCTATGGGAAACAGTTGAGTTGAAGAGTGCTGCTTTCTCAAAAGCAGAGTGTGTTTCTTGTAAGGCGAGCTAGAGTTCAATTCCCTTTCATTAACGGAGTTGCATCACATGCAGTTTCTGGTCCTAGCAGCAAGAGTAGATTTCTGGTAAGGAGAGTCACTATTTTGCTCAAATGGCCATACACAGTGCAAATAGCACTCGCGTCTGTTCCCAGCAATTGTACTGAATTGGACGCAAGAGAAACCTCTGTTCTTGTCCGTTTCTTAAGCAGAGTTGAACTAGATATGGCCCTTGTGTGTAGGAAGCACAGTTCTTTGGTTCTGAGCAAGCTGACTGTCTGGCTCTATAGGAAACACAGTAGAGTAGAAGAGTGCTGCTTTCTCAAAAGCAGAGTCTGTTTCTTGTAAGGCGAGCTAGAGTTCAATTCCCTTTCATAAACGGAGTTGAATCAAATGCAGATTCTGGTCCTTGCAGCAAAATTGTTTTTTGTTAAGGAGAGACACTATTGTGCTCAAATGGCCATACAGGGTGCAAATAGCACTCGCGTCTGTTCCCAGCAAGTACAGTGTATTGGACACAAGAGAAGCTACTGTTCTTGTCAGTTTCCTAAGGAGTGTTGAACTAGATATGGCCCTTGTGTGTAGGAAGCACGGATCTTTGGTTCTGAGCATGCTGACTGTTCTGGCTCTATAGGAAACACAGTAGAGTAGAAGAGTGCTGCTTTCTCAAAAGCAGAGTCTGTTTCTTGTAAGGCGAGCTAGAGTTCAATTCCCTTTCATGAAGAGAGTTGAATCACATGCAGTTTCTGGTCCTAGCAGCAAGAGTTGTTTTCTGGTAAGGAGAGTCACTATTGTGCTCAATTGCCCATAGACAGTACAAACAGCACTGGCGTATGTTCCCTGCAAGTGCAGTGCATTGGACGCAAGAGAACCTACTGTTCTTGTCAGTTTCCTAAGCAGAGTTGAACTAGATATGGCCCTAGTGTGTAGGAAGCACAGTTCTTTAGTTCTGAGCAAGCTGACTGCCTGGCTCTATAGGAAACACAGTAGAGTAGAAGAGTGCTGCTTTCTCAAAAGCAGAGTCTGTTTCTTGTAAAACGAGCTAGAGTTCAATTCCCTTTCATAAACGGAGTTGAATCACATGCAGTTTCTGGTCCTAGCAGCAAGAGTTTTTTTCTGGTATGGAGAGTCACTATTGTGCTCAATTCCCCATACACAGTGCAAATAGCACTCGCGTCTGGTCCCAGCAAGTGCAGTGAATTGGACGCAAGAGAAACTACTGTTCTTGTCAGTTTCCTAAGCAGAGTTGAACTAGATATGGCCCTAGTGTGTAGGAAGCACAGTTCTTTGGTTCTGAGAATGCTGAATTTTCTGGCTCTATAGGAAACACAGTAGAGTAGAAGAGTGGTGCTTTTTCAAATGCAGAGTGTGTTTCTTGTAAGGCGAGCTAGAGTTCAATTCCCTTTCATAAACGGAGTTGTATCACATGCAGTTTCTGGTCCTAGCAGCAAGATTTGTTTTCTGGTAATGAGAGTCACTATAGTGCTCAATTGGCCATTCCCAGTGCAAATAGCACTTGCACCTTTTTCCCAGCAAGTGCAGTGTATTGGACGCAAGATAAACTACTGTTCTTGTAAGTTTCCAAAGGAGAGTTGAACTAGATATGGCCCTTGTGTGTAGGAAGCACAGTTCTTTTGTTCTGAGCAAGCTGACTGTTCGGGCTCTATGGGAAACAGTTGAGTAGAAGAGTGCTGCTTTCTCAAAAGCAGAGTGTGTTTCTTGTAAGGCGAGCTAGAGTTCAATTCCCTTTCATAAACGGAGTTGAATCACATGCAGATTCTGGTCCTAGCAGCAAAATTGTTTTTTGGTAAGGAGAGACAGTATTGTGCTCAAATGGCCATACACAGTGCAAATAGCCCTCGCGTCTGTTCCCAGCAAGTACAGTGTATTGGACACAAGAGAAGCTACGCTTCTTGTCAGTTTCTTAAGCAGTGTTGAACTAGATATGGCCCTTGTGTGTAGGAAGCACAGTTCTTTGGTTCAGAGCATGCTGACTGTTCTGGCTCTATAGGAAACACAGTAGAGTAGAAGAGTGCTGCTTTCTCAAAAGCAGAGTATGTTTCTTGTAAGGCGAGCTAGAGTTCAATTCCCTTTCATAAAGAGAGTTGAATCACATGCAGTTTCTGGTCCTAGCAGCAAGAGTTGTGTTCTGGTAAGGAGAGTCACTATTGTGCTCAATTGGCCATACCCAGTGCAAATATCACTCCGCCAGTTCCAAGCATGTGCCGTGTATTGGACGCAAGAGAAACTACTGTTCTTGTCAGTTTCCTAAGTAGAGTTGAACTAGATATGGCCCTTTGTGTAGGAAGCACAGTTCTTTAGTTCTGAGCAAGCTGACTGTTCTGGCTCTATGGGAAACAGTAGAGTACAAGAGTGCTGCTTTCTCAAAAGCAGAGTGTGTTTCTTGTAAGGCAAGCTAGAGTTGAATTCCGTTTCATAAACGGAGTTGAATCACATGCAGTTTCTACTCCTAGTAGCAAGAGTTTTTTTCTTGTGAGGAGTGTCACTATTGTGCTCAATTGGCCATACACAGTGCAAATAGCACTCGCGTCTGTTCCCAGCAATTACACTGAATTGGACACAAGAGAAACTTCTGTTCTTGTCAATTTCCTAGGCAGAGTTGAACTAGATATGGCCCTTGTGTGTAGGAAGCACAGTTCTTTGGTTCTGAGCATGCTGACTGTTCTGGCTCTATAGGAAACACAGTAGAGTAGAAGAGTGCTGCTTTCTCAAAAGCAGAGTCTGTTTCTTATAAGGCGAGCTAGAGTTCAATTCCCTTTCATAAAGAGAGTTGAATCACAAGCAATTTCTGGTCCTAGCAGCAAGAGTTGTTTTCTGGTAAGGAGAGTCACTATTGTGCTCAATTGCCCATAGACAGTACAAACAGCACTGGCGTATGTTCCCAGCAAGTGCAGTGCATTGGACGCAAGAGAAACTACTGTTCTTGTCAGTTTCCTAAGCAGAGTTGAACTAGATATGGCCCTAGTGTGTAGGAAGCACAGTTCTTTGGTTCTGAGCATGCTGAATGTTCTGGCTCTCTATAGGAAACACAGTAGAGTAGAAGAGTGCTGCTTTCTCAAATGCAGAGTGTGTTTCTTGTAAGGCGAGCTAGAGTTCAATTCCCTTTCATAAACGGAGTGGAATCACATGCAGTTTCTGGTCCTAGCGCCAAGATTTGTTTTCTGGTAATGAGAGTCACTATAGTGCTCAATTGGCCATTCCCAGTGCAAATAGCACTCGCGCCTTTTTCCCAGCAAGTGCAGTGTATTGGACGCAAGAGAAACTACTGTTCTTGTAAGTTTCCAAAGGAGAGTTGAACTAGATATGGCCCTTGTGTGTAGGAAGCACAGTTCTTTTGTTCTGAGCAAGCTGACTGTTCTGGCTCTATAGGAAACACAGTAGAGTAGAAGAGTGCTGCTTTCTCAAAAGCAGAGTGTGTTTCTTCTAAGGCGAGCTAGAGATCAATTCCCTTTCATAAACGGAGTTGAATCACATGCAGTTTCTGGTCCTAGCAACAAGAGTTGTTTTCTGGTAAGGAGAGTCACTATTGTGCTCAACTGGCCATACCCAGTGCAAATAGCACTCGCGCCTGTTCCAAGCTAGTGCAGTGTATTGGACGCAAGAGAAACTACTGTTCTTGTCAGTTTCCTAAGCAGAGTTGAACTAGATATGGCCCTTGTTTGTAGGAAGCACAGTTCTTTGGTTCTGATCAAGCTGACTGTTTTGGCTCTATAGGAAACACAGTAGAGTAGAAGAGTGATGCTTTCTCAAAGGCAGAGTGTGTTCTTGTAAGGCGAACTAGAGTTCAATTCCCCTTCATAAACGGAGTTGAATCACATGCAGTTTCTGGTCCGAGCTGCAAGTTTTGTTTTCTGGTAAGGAGACTCAGTATTGGGCTCAATTGGCCATACCCAGTGCAAATAGCACTCGCGCCTGTTCCCAGCAAGTGCAGTGTATTGGACGCAAGAGAAACTACTGTTCTTGTCAGTTTCCTAAGCAGAGTTGAACTAGATATGGCCCTTGTGTGTAGGAAGCACAGTTCTTTTGTTCTGAGCAAGCTGACTTTCTGGCTCTATAGGAAACACATTAGAATAGAAGAGTATCGCTTTCTCTAAAGCAAAGTGTGTTTCTTGTAAGGCGAGCTAGAGTTCAATTCCCTTTCATAAACGGAGTTGAATCACATGCAGATTCTGGTCCTAGCAGCAAAATTGTTTTTTGGTAAGGAGAGACACTATTGTGCTCAAATGGCCACTCACAGTGCAAATAGCACTCACGTCTGTTCCCAGCAAGTACAGTGTATTGGACACAAGAGAAGCTACTGTTCTTGTTAGTTTCTTAAGCAGAGTTGAACTAGATATGGCCCTTGTGTGTCGGAAGCACAGTCCTTTGGTTCTGAGCTTGCTGACTGTTCTGGCTCTATACTAAACACAGTAGAGTAGAAGAGTGCTGCTTTCTCAAAAGCAGAGTGTGTTTCTTGTAAGGCGAGCTAGAGTTCAATTCCCTTTCATAAGGAGAGTTGAATCACATGCAGTTTCTGGTCCTAGCAGCAAGAGTTTTTTTTCTGGTAAGGAGAGTCACTATTGTGCTCAATTGCCCATAGACAGTACAAACAGCACTGGCGTATGTTCCCAGCAAGTGCAGTGCATTGGATGCAAGATAAACTACTGTTCTTGTCAGTTTCCTAAGCAGAGTTGAACTAGTTATGGCCCTAGTGTGTAGGAAGCACAGTTCTTTGGTTCTGAGCATGCTGAATGTTCTGGCTCTATAGGAAACACAGTTGAGTAGAAGAGTGCTGCTTTTTCAAATGCAGAGTGTGTTTCTTGTAAGGCGAGCTAGAGTTCAATTCCCTTTCATAAACGGAGTTGAATCACATGCATTTTCTGGTCCTAGCACCAAGATTTGTTTTCTGGTAATGAGAGTCACTATAGTGCTCAATTGGCCATTCCCAGTGAAAATACCACTCGCGCCTTTTTCCCAGCTAGTGCAGTGTATTGGACGCAAGAGAAACTACTGTTCTTGTAAGTTTCCAAAGGAGAGTTGAACTAGATATGGCCCTTGTGTGTAGGAAGCACAGTTCTTTTGTTCTGAGCAAGCTGACTGTTCGGGCTCTATGGGAAACAGTTGAGTAGAAGAGTGCTGCTTTCTCAAAAGCAGAGTGTGTTTCTTGTAAGGCGAGCTAGAGGAGCTAGAGTTCAATTCCGTTTCATAAACGGAGTTGAATCACATGCAGATTCTGGTCCTAGCAGCAAAATTTTTTTTTGGTAAGGAGAGACACTATTGTGCTCAAATGGCCATACACAGTGCAAACAGCCCTCGCGTCTGTTCCCAGCAATACAGTGTATTGGACACAAGAGAAGCTACGCTTCTTGTCAGTTTCTTAAGCAGTGTTGAACTAGATATGCCCTTGTGTGTAGGAAGCACAGTTCTTTGGTTCTGAGCATGCTGACTGTTCTGGCTCTATAGGAAACACAGTAGAGTAGAAGAGTGCTGCTTTCTCAAAAGCAGAGTCTGTTTCTTGTTATGCGAGCTAGAGTTCAATTCCCTTTCACAAAGAGAGTTGAATCACATGCAGTTTCTGGTCCTAGCAGCAAGAGTTGTTTTCTGGTAAGGAGAGTCACTATTGTGCTCAATTGCCCATAGACAGTAGAAACAGCACTGGCGTATGTTCCCAGCTAGTGCAGTGCATTGGACGCAAGAGAAACTACTGTTCTTGTCAGTTTCCAAAGGACAGTTGAACTAGATATGGCCCTTGTGTGTAGGAAGCACAGTTCTTTGGTTCTGAGCAAGCTGACTGTTCGGGCTCTATAGGAAACACAGTTGAGTAGAACAGTGCTGCTTTCTCAAAAGCAGAGTGTGTTTCTTGTAAGGCGAGCTAGAGTTCAATTCCCTTTCATAAACGGAGTTGAATCACATGAACATTCTGGTCCTAGCACCAAAATTGTTTTTTGGTAAGGAGAGACACTATTGTGCTCAAATGGCCATACACAGTGCAAATACCACTCGCGTCTGTTCCCAGCAAGTACAGTGTATTGGACACAAGAGAAGCTACTGTTTTTGTCAGTTTCCTAAGCAGTGTTGAACTAGATATGGCCCTTGTGTGTACGAAGCACAGTTCTTTGGTTCTGAGCATGCTCACTGTTCTGGCTCTATAGGAAACAGAGTAGAGTAGAAGAGTGCTGCTTTCTCAAAAGCAGAGTCTGTTTCTTGTAAAGCGAGCTAGAGTTCAATTTCCTTTCATAAAGAGAGTTGAATCACATGCAGTTTCTGGTCCTAGCAGCAAGAGTTGTTTTCTGGTAAGGAGAGTCACTATTGTGCTCAATTGGCCATTCCCAGTGCAAATAGCACTCGCGTCTGTTCCCAGCAAGTGCAGTGTTTTGGACACAAGAGAAGCTACTGTTCTTGTCAGTTTCCTAAGTAGAGTTGAACTAGATATGGCCCTTGTGTTTAGGAAGCACAGTTCTTTGGTTCTGACAAGCAGACTGTTCTGGCTCTTTAGGAAACACAGTAGAGTAGGAGTGCTGCTTTCTCAAAAGCAGAGTGTGTTCTTCTAAGGCGAGCTAGAGTTGAATTCCCCTTCTTAAACGGAGTTGAATCACATGCAGTTTCTGGTCCTAGCTGCAAGAGTTGTTTTCTGGTAAGGAGAGTCACTATTGTGCTCAATTGGCCATACCCAGTGCAAATATCACTCCGCCTGTTCCAAGCAAGTGCAGTGTTTTGGACACAAGAGAAGCTACTGTTCTTGTCAGTTTCCTAAGTAGAGTTGAACTAGATATGGCCCTAGTGTGTACGAAGCACAGTTCTTTGGTTCTGAGCATGCTGAATGTTTTGGCTCTATAGGAAACACAGTAGAGTAGAAGAGTGCTGCTTTCTCAAATGCAGAGTGTGTTTCTTGTAAGGCGAGCTTAGAGTTCAATTCCCTTTCATAAACGGAGTTGTATCACATGCAGTTTCTGGTCCTAGCGCCAAGATTTGTTTTCTGGTAATGTGAGTCACACAAGTGCTCAATTGGCCATTCCCAGTGCAAATAGCACTCGCGCCTTATTCCCAGCAAGTGCAGTGTATTGGACGCAAGAGAAACTACTGTTCTTGTAAGTTTCCAAAGGAGAGTTGAACTAGATATGGCCCTTGTGTGTAGGAAGCACAGTTCTTTTGTTCTGAGCAAGCTGACTGTTCGGGCTCTATGGAAACAGTTGAGAAGAAGAGTGCTGCTTTCTCAAAAGCAGAGTGTGTTTCTTGTAAGGCGAGCTAGAGTTCAATTCCCTTTCATAAACGGAGTTGAATCACATGCAGTTTCTGGTCCTAGCTGCAAGAGTTGTTTTCTGGTAAGGAGAGTCACTATTGTGCTCAATTGGCCATACAAAGTGCAAATAGCACTCGCGTCTGTTCCCAGCAATTGCACTGAATTGGACGCAAGAGAAACTTCTGTTCTTGTCAGTTTCCTAAGCAGAGTTGAACTAGATATGGCCCTTGTGTGTAGGAAGCACAATTCTTTTGTTCTGAGCAAGCTGACTGTTCTGGCTCTATAGGAAACACATTAGAATAGAAGCGTATCTTTTTCTCTAAAGTAGAGAGTGTTTCTTGTAAGGCGACCTAGAGTTCAATTCCCTTTCATAAACGGAGTTGAATCACATGCAGTTTGTGGTCCTAGCAGCAAGAGTTGTTTTCTGGTAAGGAGAGACACTATTGTGCTCAAATGGCCATACACAGTGCAAATAGCACTCGCGTCTGTTCCCAGCAAGTACAGTGTATTGGACACAAGAGAAGCTACTGTTCTTGTCAGTTTCCTAAGGAGTGTTGAACTAGATATGGCCCTTGTGTGTAGGAAGCACAGTTCTTTGGTTCTGAGCATGCTGAATGTTCTGGCTCTATAGGAAACACAGTAGAGTAGAAGAGTGCTGCTTTCTCAAAAGCAGAGTCTGTTTCTTGTAAGGCGAGCTAGAGTTGAATTCCCTTTCCTGAAGAGAGTAGAATCACATGCAATTTCTGGTCCTAGCAGCAAGAGTTGTTTTCTGGTAAGGAGAGTCACTATTGTGCTCAATTGCCCATAGACAGTACAAACAGCACTGGCGTATGTTCCCAGCAAGTGCAGTGCATTGGACGCAAGAGAAACTACTGTTCTTGTCAGTTTCCTAAGCAGAGTTGAACTAGATATGGCCCTAGTGTGTAGGAAGCACAGTTCTTTGGTTCTGAGCAAGCTGACTGTCTGGCTCTATAGGAAACACAGTAGAGTAGAAGAGTGCTGCTTTCTCAAAAGCAGAGTGTGTTTCTTGTAAGGCGAGCTAGAGTTCAATTCCCTTTCATAAACGGAGTTGAATCACGTGCAGATTCTGGTCCTAGCAGCAAAATTGTTTTTTGGTAAGGAGAGACACTATTGTGCTCAAATGGCCACTCACAGTGCAAATAGCACTCACGTCTGTTCCCAGCAAGTACAGTGTATTGGACACAAGAGAAGCTACTGTTCTTGTCAGTTTCTTAAGCAGAGTTGAACTAGATATGGCCCTTGTGTGTCGGAAGCACAGTCCTTTGGTTCTGAGCTTGCTGACTGTTCTGGCTCTATACTAAACACAGTAGAGTAGAAGAGTGCTGCTTTCTCAAAAGCAGAGTGTGTTTCTTGTAAGGCGAGCTAGAGTTCAATTCCCTTTCATAAAGAGAGTTGAATCACATGCAGTTTCTGGTCCTAGCAGCAAGAGTTGTTTTCTGGTCAGGAGAGTCACTATTGTGCTCAATTGCCCATAGACAGTACAAACAGCACTGGCGTATGTTCCCAGCAAGTGCAGTGCATTGGATGCAAGATAAACTACTGTTCTTGTCAGTTTCCTAAGCAGAGTTGAACTAGTTATGGCCCTAGTGTGTAGGAAGCACAGTTCTTTGGTTCTGAGCATGCTGAATGTTCTGGCTCTATAGGAAACACAGTTGAGTAGAAGAGTGCTGCTTTTTCAAATGCAGAGTGTGTTTCTTGTAAGGCGAGCTAGAGTTCAATTCCCTTTCATAAACGGAGTAGAATCACATGCATTTTCTGGTCCTAGCACCAAGATTTGTTTTCTGGTAATGAGAGTCACTATAGTGCTCAATTGACCATTCCCAGTGAAAATACCACTCGCGCCTTTTTCCCAGCTAGTGCAGTGTATTGGACGCAAGAGAAACTACTGTTCTTGTAAGTTTCCAAAGGAGAGTTGAACTAGATATGGCCCTTGTGTGTAGGAAGCACAGTTCTTTTGTTCTGAGCAAGCTGACTGTTAGGGCTCTATGGGAAACAGTTGAGTAGAAGAGTGCTGCTTTCTCAAAAGCAGAGTGTGTTTCTTGTAAGGCGAGATAGAGGAGCTAGAGTTCAATTCCGTTTCATAAACGGAGTTGAATCACATGCAGAATCTGGTCCTAGCAGCAAAATTTTTTTTTGGTAAGGAGAGACACTATTGTGCTCAAATGGCCATACACAGTGCAAACAGCCCTCGCATCTGTTCCCAGCAATACAGTTTATTGGACACAAGAGAAGCTACGCTTCTTGTCAGTTTCTTAAGCAGTGTTGAACTAGATATGGCCCTTGTGTGTAGGAAGCACAGTTCTTTGGTTCTGAGCATGCTGACTGTTCTGGCTCTATAGGAAACACAGTAGAGTAGAAGAGTGCTGCTTTCTCAAAAGCAGAGTCTGTTTCTTGTTATGCGAGCTAGAGTTCAATTCCCTTTCATAAAGAGTGTTGAATCACATGCAGTTTCTGGTCCTAGCAGCAAGAGTTGTTTTCTGGTAAGGAGAGTCACTATTGTGCTCAATTGCCCATAGACAGTACAAACAGCACTGGCGTATGTTCCCAGCTAGTGCAGTGCATTGGACGCAAGAGAAACTACTGTTCTTGTCAGTTTCCAAAGGAGAGTTGAACTAGATATGGCCCTTGTGTGTAGGAAGCACAGTTCTTTGGTTCTGAGCAAGCTGACTGTTCGGGCTCTATAGGAAACACAGTTGAGTAGAAGAGTGCTGCTTTCTCAAAAGCAGAGTGTGTTTCTTGTAAGGCGAGCTAGAGTTCAATTCCCTTTCATAAACGGAGTTGAATCACATGCACATTCTGGTCCTAGCAGCAAAATTGTTTTTTGGTAAGGAGAGACACTATTGTGCTCAAATGGCCATACACAGTGCAAATAGCACTCGCGTCTGTTCCCAGCAAGTACAGTGTATTGGACACAAGAGAAGCTACTGTTCTTGTCAGTTTCCTAAGCAGTGTTGAACTAGATATGGCCCTTGTGTGTACGAAGCACAGTTCTTTGGTTCTGAGCATGCTCACTGTTCTGGCTCTATAGGAAACAGAGTAGAGTAGAAGAGTGCTGCTTTCTCAAAAGCAGAGTCTGTTTCTTGTAAAGCTAGCTAGAGTTCAATTTCCTTTCATAAAGAGAGTTGAATCACATGCAGTTTCTGGTCCTAGCAGCAAGAGTTGTTTTCTGGTAAGGAGAGTCACTATTGTGCTCAATTGGCCATTCCCAGTGCAAATAGCACTCGCGTCTGTTCCCAGCAAGTGCAGTGTTTTGGACACAAGAGAAGCTACTGTTCTTGTCAGTTTCCTAAGTAGAGTTGAACTAGATATGGCCCTTGTGTGTAGGAAGCACAGTTCTTTGGTTCTGACAAGCAGACTGTTCTGGCTCTTTAGGAAACACAGTAGAGTAGGAGTGCTGCTTTCTCAAAAGCAGAGTGTGTTCTTCTAAGGCGAGCTAGAGTTGAATTCCCCTTCATAAACGGAGTTGAATCACATGCAGTTTCTGGTCCTAGCTGCAAGAGTTGTTTTCTGGTAAGGAGAGTCACTATTGTGCTCAATTGGCCATACCCAGTGCAAATAGCACTCCGCCTGTTCCAAGCAAGTGCAGTGTTTTGGACACAAGAGAAGCTACTGTTCTTGTCAGTTTCCTAAGTAGAGTTGAACTAGATATGGCCCTAGTGTGTACGAAGCACAGTTCTTTGGTTCTGAGCATGCTGAATGTTTTGGCTCTATAGGAAACACAGTAGAGTAGAAGAGTGCTGCTTTCTCAAATGCAGAGTGTGTTTCTTGTAAGGCGAGCTTAGAGTTCAATTCCCTTTGATAAACGGAGTTGAATCACATGCAGTTTCTGGTCCTAGCGCCAAGATTTGTTTTCTGGTAATGTGAGTCACACAAGTGCTCAATTGGCCATTCCCAGTGCAAATAGCACTCGCGCCTTATTCCCAGCAAGTGCAGTGTATTGGACGCAAGAGAAACTACTGTTCTTGTAAGTTTCCAAAGGAGAGTTGAACTAGATATGGCCCTTGTGTGTAGGAAGCACAGTTCTTTTGTTCGAGCAAGCTGACTGTTCGGGCTCTATGGAAACAGTTGAGTAGAAGAGTGCTGCTTTCTCAAAAGCAGAGTGTGTTTCTTGTAAGGCGAGCTAGAGTTCAATTCCCTTTCATAAACGGAGTTGAATCACATGCAGTTTCTGGTCCTAGCTGCAAGAGTTGTTTTCTGGTAAGGAGAGTCACTATTGTGCTCAATTGGCCATACCCAGTGCAAATAGCACTCGCGTCTCTTCCCAGCAATTGCACTGAATTGGACACAAGAGAAACTTCTGTTCTTGTCAGTTTCCTAAGCAGAGTTGAACTAGATATGGCCCTTGTGTGTAGGAAGCACAGTTCTTTTGTTCTGAGCAAGCTGACTGTTCTGGCTCTATAGGAAACACATTAGAATAGAAGCGTATCGCTTTCTCTAAAGCAGAGTGTGTTTCTTGTAAGGCGACCTAGAGTTCAATTCCCTTTCATAAACGGAGTTGAATCACATGCAGATTCTGGTCCTAGCAGCAAGAGTTGTTTTCTGGTAAGGAGAGTCACTATTGTGCTCAATTGCCCATAGACAGTACAAACAGCACTGGCGTATGTTCCCAGCAAGTGCAGTGCATTGGACGCAAGAGAAACTACTGTTCTTGTCAGTTTCCTAAGCAGAGTTGAACTAGATATGGCCCTAGTGTGTAGGAAGCACAGTTCTTTGGTTCTGAGCATGCTGAATGTTCTGGCTCTATAGGAAACACAGTAGAGTAGAAGAGTGCTGCTTTCTCAAATGCAGAGTATATTTCTTGTAAGGCGAGCTAGAGTTCAATTCCCTTTCATAAACGGAGTTGAATCAAATGCAGATTCTGGTCCTAGCAGCAAAATTGTTTTTTGGTAAGGAGAGACACTATTGTGCTCAATTGGCCATACCCAGTGCAAATAGCACTCGCGTCTGTTCCCAGCAAGTACAGTGTATTGGACACAAGAGAAGCTACTGTTCTTGTCAGTGTCCTAAGGAGTGTTGAACTAGATATGGCCCTTGTGTGTAGGAAGCACAGTTCTTTGGTTCTGAGCATGCTGACTGTTCTGGCTCTATAGGAAGCACAGTAGAGTAGAAGAGTGCTGCTTTCTCAAAAGCAGAGTCTGTTTCTTGTAAGGCGAGCTAGCGTTCAATTCCCTTTCATGAAGAGAGTTGAATCACATGCAGTTTCTGGTCCTAGCAGCAAGAGTTGTTTTCTGGTAAGGAGAGTCACTATTGTGCTCAATTGCACATAGACAGTACAAACAGCACTGGCGTATGTTCCCAGCAAGTGCAGTGCATTGGACGCAAGAGAAACTACTGTTCTTGTCAGTTTTCTAAGCACAGTTGAACTAGATATGGCCCTAGTGTGTAGGAAGCACAGTTCTTTGGTTATGAGCAAGCTGACTGTCTGGCTCTATAGGAAACACAGTAGAGTAAAAGAGTGCTGCTTTCTCAAAAGCAGAGTCTGTTTCTTGTACGGCGAGCTAGAGTTCAATTCCTTTTCATAAACGGAGTTGAATCACATGCAGTTTCTGGTCCTAGCGCCAAGACTTGTTTTCTGGTAATGAGAGTCACTATAGTGCTCAATTGGCCATTCCCAGTGGAAATAGCACTCGCGCCTTTTTCCCAGCAAGTGCAGTGTATTGGACGCAAGAGAAACTACTGTTCTTGTAAGTTTCCAAAGGAGAGTTGAACTAGATATGGCCCTTGTGTGTAGGAAGCACAGTTCTTTTGTTCTGAGCAAACTGACACTTCGGGCTCTATGGGAAACAGTTGAGTAGAAGAGTGCTGCTTTCTCAAAAGCAGAGTGTGTTTCTTGTAAGGCGAGCTAGAGTTCAATTCCCTTTCATTAACTTAGTTGAATCTCATGCAGTTTCTGGTTCTAGCAGCAAGAGTTGATTTCTGGTAAGGAGAGTCACTATTTTGCTCAAATGGCCATACACAATTCAAATAGCACTCGCGTCTGTTCCCAGCAATTGTACTGAATTGGACGCAAGAGAAACTTCTGTTCTTGTCAGTTTCTTAAGCAGAGTTGAACTAGATATGGCTCTTGTGTGTAGGAAGCACAGTTCTTTGGTTCTGAGCAAGCTGACTGTCTGGCTCTATAGGAAACACAGTAGAGTAGAAGAGTGCTGCTTTCTCAAAAGCAGAGTGTGTTTCTTGTAAGGCGAGCTAGAGTTCAATTCCCTTTCATAAACTGAGTTGAATCAAATGCAGATTCTGGTTCTAGCAGCAAAATTGTTTTTTGGTAAGGAGAGACACTATTGTGCTCAAATGGCCATACACAGTGCAAATAGCACTCGCGTCTGTTCCCAGCATGTACAGTGTATTGGACACAAGAGAAGCTACTGTTCTTGTCAGTGTCCTAAGGAGTGTTGAACTAGATATGGCCCTTGTGTGTAGGAAGCACAGTTCTTTGGTTCTGAGCATGCTGACTGTTCTGGCTCTATAGGAAACACAGTAGAGTAGAAGAGTGCTGCTTTATCAAAAGCAGAGTCTGTTTCTTGTAAGGCGAGCTAGAGTTCAATTCCCTTTCATGAAGAGAGATGAATCACATGAAGTTTCTCGTCCTAGCAGCAAGAGTTGTTTTCTGGTAAGGAGAGTCACTATTGTGCTCAATTGCACATAGACAGTACAAACAGCACTGGCGTATGTTCCCAGCAAGTGCAGTGCATTGGACGCAAGAGAAACTACTGTTCTTGTCAGTTTCCTAAGCAGAGTTGAACTAGATATGGCCCTAGTGTGTAGGAAGCACAGTTCTTTGGTTATGAGCAAGCTGACTGTCTGGCTCTATAGGAAACACAGTAGAGTAGAAGAGTGCTGCTTTCTCAAAAGCAGAGTGTGTTTCTTGTAAGGCGAGCTAGAGTTCAATTCCCTTTCATAAAGAGAGTTGAATCACAAGCAGTTTCTGGTCCTAGCAGCAAGAGTTGTTTTCTGGTAAGGAGAGTCACTATTGTGCTCAATTGCCCATAGACAGTACAAACAGCACTGGCGTATGTTCCCAGCAAGTGCAGTGCATTGGACGCAAGAGAAACTACTGTTCTTGTCAGTTTCCTAAGCAGAGTTGAACTAGATATGGCCCTAGTGTGTAGGAAGCACAGTTCTTTGGTTCTGAGCATGCTGAATGTTCTGGCTTTATAGGAAACACAGTAGAGTAGAAGAGTGCTGCTTTCTCAAATGCAGAGTGTGTTTCTTGTAAGGCGAGCTAGAGTTCAATTCCCTTTCATAAACGGAGTTGAATCACATGCAGTTTCTGGTCCTAGCGCCAAGATTTGTTTTCTGGTAATGAGAGTCACTATAGTGCTCAATTGGCCATTCCCAGTGCAAATAGCACTCGCGCCTTTTTCCCAGCAAGTGCAGTGTATTGGACGCAAGAGAAACTACTGTTCTTGTAAGTTTCCAAAGGAGAGTTGAACTGGATATGGCCCTTGTGTGTAGGAAGCACAGTTCTTTGGTTCTGAGCATGCTGAATGTTCTGGCTCTATAGGAAACACAGTAGAGTAGAAGAGTGCTGCTTTCTCAAAAGCAGAGTCTGTTTCTTGTAAGGCGAGCTAGAGTTGAATTCCCTTTCCTGAAGAGAGTTGAATCACATGCAGTTTCTGGTCCTAGCAGCAAGAGTTGTTTTCTGGTAAGGAGAGTCACTATTGTGCTCAATTGCCCATAGACAGTACAAACAGCACTGGCGTATGTTCCCAGCAAGTGCAGTGCATTGGACGCAAGAGAAACTACTGTTCTTGTCAGTTTCCTAAGCAGAGTTGAACTAGATATGGCCCTAGTGTGTAGGAAGCACAGTTCTTTGGTTCTGAGCAAGCTGACTGTCTGGCTCTATAGGAAACACAGTAGAGTAGAAGAGTGCTGCTTTCTCAAAAGCAGAGTGTGTTTCTTGTAAGGCGAGCTAGAGTTCAATTCCCTTTCATAAACGGAGTTGAATCACGTGCAGATTCTGGTCCTAGCAGCAAAATTGTTTTTTGGTAAGGAGAGACACTATTGTGCTCAAATGGCCACTCACAGTGCAAATAGCACTCACGTCTGTTCCCAGCAAGTACAGTGTATTGGACACAAGAGAAGCTACTGTTCTTGTCAGTTTCTTAAGCAGAGTTGAACTAGATATGGCCCTTGTGTGTCGGAAGCACAGTCCTTTGGTTCTGAGCTTGCTGACTGTTCTGGCTCTATACTAAACACAGTAGAGTAGAAGAGTGCTGCTTTCTCAAAAGCAGAGTGTGTTTCTTGTAAGGCGAGCTAGAGTTCAATTCCCTTTCATAAAGAGAGTTGAATCACATGCAGTTTCTGGTCCTAGCAGCAAGAGTTGTTTTCTGGTCAGGAGAGTCACTATTGTGCTCAATTGCCCATAGACAGTACAAACAGCACTGGCGTATGTTCCCAGCAAGTGCAGTGCATTGCATGCAAGATAAACTACTGTTCTTGTCAGTTTCCTAAGCAGAGTTGAACTAGTTATGGCCCTAGTGTGTAGGAAGCACAGTTCTTTGGTTCTGAGCATGCTGAATGTTCTGGCTCTATAGGAAACACAGTTGAGTAGAAGAGTGCTGCTTTTTCAAATGCAGAGTGTGTTTCTTGTAAGGCGAGCTAGAGTTCAATTCCCTTTCATAAACGGAGTAGAATCACATGCATTTTCTGGTCCTAGCACCAAGATTTGTTTTCTGGTAATGAGAGTCACTATAGTGCTCAATTGGCCATTCCCAGTGAAAATACCACTCGCGCCTTTTTCCCAGCTAGTGCAGTGTATTGGACGCAAGAGAAACTACTGTTCTTGTAAGTTTCCAAAGGAGAGTTGAACTAGATATGGCCCTTGTGTGTAGGAAGCACAGTTCTTTTGTTCTGAGCAAGCTGACTGTTAGGGCTCTATGGGAAACAGTTGAGTAGAAGAGTGCTGCTTTCTCAAAAGCAGAGTGTGTTTCTTGTAAGGCGAGATAGAGGAGCTAGAGTTCAATTGCGTTTCATAAACGGAGTTGAATCACATGCAGAATCTGGTCCTAGCAGCAAAATTTTTTTTTGGTAAGGAGAGACACTATTGTGCTCAAATGGCCATACACAGTGCAAACAGCCCTCGCATCTGTTCCCAGCAATACAGTGTATTGGACACAAGAGAAGCTACGCTTCTTGTCAGTTTCTTAAGCAGTGTTGAACTAGATATGGCCCTTGTGTGTAGGAAGCACAGTTCTTTGGTTCTGAGCATGCTGACTGTTCTGGCTCTATAGGAAACACAGTAGAGTAGAAGAGTGCTGCTTTCTCAAAAGCAGAGTCTGTTTCTTGTTATGCGAGCTAGAGTTCAATTCCCTTTCATAAAGAGTGTTGAATCACATGCAGTTTCTGGTCCTAGCAGCAAGAGTTGTTTTCTGGTAAGGAGAGTCACTATTGTGCTCAATTGCCCATAGACAGTACAAACAGCACTGGCGTATGTTCCCAGCTAGTGCAGTGCATTGGACGCAAGAGAAACTACTGTTCTTGTCAGTTTCCAAAGGAGAGTTGAACTAGATATGGCCCTTGTGTGTAGGAAGCATAGTTCTTTGGTTCTGAGCAAGCTGACTGTTCGGGCTCTATAGGAAACACAGTTGAGTAGAAGAGTGCTGCTTTCTCAAAAGCAGAGTGTGTTTCTTGTAAGGCGAGCTAGAGTTCAATTCCCTTTCATAAACGGAGTTGAATCACATGCACATTCTGGTCCTAGCAGCAAAATTGTTTTTTGGTAAGGAGAGACACTATTGTGCTCAAATGGCCATACACAGTGCAAATAGCACTCGCGTCTGTTCCCAGCAAGTACAGTGTATTGGACACAAGAGAAGCTACTGTTCTTGTCAGTTTCCTAAGCAGTGTTGAACTAGATATGGCCCTTGTGTGTACGAAGCACAGTTCTTTGGTTCTGAGCATGCTCACTGTTCTGGCTCTATAGGAAACAGAGTAGAGTAGAAGAGTGCTGCTTTCTCAAATGCAGAGTGTGTTTCTTGTAAGGCGAGCTTAGAGTTCAATTCCCTTTGATAAACGGAGTTGAATCACATGCAGTTTCTGGTCCTAGCGCCAAGATTTGTTTTCTGGTAATGTGAGTCACACAAGTGCTCAATTGGCCATTCCCAGTGCAAATAGCACTCGCGCCTTATTCCCAGCAAGTGCAGTGTATTGGACGCAAGAGAAACTACTGTTCTTGTAAGTTTCCAAAGGAGAGTTGAACTAGATATGGCCCTTGTGTGTAGGAAGCACAGTTCTGTTGTTCGAGCAAGCTGACTGTTCGGGCTCTATGGAAACAGTTGAGTAGAAGAGTGCTGCTTTCTCAAAAGCAGAGTGTGTTTCTTGTAAGGCGAGCTAGAGTTCAATTCCCTTTCATAAACGGAGTTGAATCACATGCAGTTTCTGGTCCTAGCTGCAAGAGTTGTTTTCTGGTAAGGAGAGTCACTATTGTGCTCAATTGGCCATACACAGTGCAAATAGCACTCGCGTCTCTTCCCAGCAATTGCACTGAATTGGACACAAGAGAAACTTCTGTTCTTGTCAGTTTCCTAAGCAGAGTTGAACTAGATATGGCCCTTGTGTGTAGGAAGCACAGTTCTTTTGTTCTGAGCAAGCTGACTGTTCTGGCTCTATAGGAAACACATTAGAATAGAAGCGTATCGCTTTCTCTAAAGCAGAGTGTGTTTCTTGTAAGGCGACCTAGAGTTCAATTCCCTTTCATAAACGGAGTTGAATCACATGCAGATTCTGGTCCTAGCAGCAAGAGTTGTTTTCTGGTAAGGAGAGTCACTATTGTGCTCAATTGCCCATAGACAGTACAAACAGCACTGTCGTATGTTCCCAGCAAGTGCAGTGCATTGGACGCAAGAGAAACTACTGTTCTTGTCAGTTTCCTAAGCAGAGTTGAACTAGATATGGCCCTAGTGTGTAGGAAGCACAGTTCTTTGGTTCTGAGCATGCTGAATGTTCTGGCTCTATAGGAAACACAGTAGAGTAGAAGAGTGCTGCTTTCTCAAATGCAGAGTGTATTTCTTGTAAGGCGAGCTAGAGTTCAATTCCCTTTCATAAACGGAGTTGAATCAAATGCAGATTCTGGTCCTAGCAGCAAAATTGTTTTTTGGTAAGGAGAGACACTATTGTGCTCAATTGGCCATACCCAGTGCAAATAGCACTCGCGTCTGTTCCCAGCAAGTACAGTGTATTGGACACAAGAGAAGCTACTGTTCTTGTCAGTGTCCTAAGGAGTGTTGAACTAGATATGGCCCTTGTGTGTAGGAAGCACAGTTCTTTGGTTCTGAGCATGCTGACTGTTCTGGCTCTATAGGAAGCACAGTAGAGTAGAAGAGTGCTGCTTTCTCAAAAGCAGAGTCTGTTTCTTGTAAGGCGAGCTAGCGTTCAATTCCCTTTCATGAAGAGAGTTGAATCACATGCAGTTTCTGGTCCTAGCAGCAAGAGTTGTTTTCTGGTAAGGAGAGTCACTATTGTGCTCAATTGCACATAGACAGTACAAACAGCACTGGCGTATGTTCCCAGCAAGTGCAGTGCATTGGACGCAAGAGAAACTACTGTTCTTGTCAGTTTTCTAAGCAGAGTTGAACTAGATATGGCCCTAGTGTGTAGGAAGCACAGTTCTTTGGTTATGAGCAAGCTGACTGTCTGGCTCTATAGGAAACACAGTAGAGTAAAAGAGTGCTGCTTTCTCAAAAGCAGAGTCTGTTTCTTGTACGGCGAGCTAGAGTTCAATTCCCTTTCATAAACGGAGTTGAATCACATGCAGTTTCTGGTCCTAGTGCCAAGACTTGTTTTCTGGTAATGAGAGTCACTATAGTGCTCAATTGGCCATTCCCAGTGGAAATAGCACTCGCGCCTTTTTCCCAGCAAGTGCAGTGTATTGGACGCAAGAGAAACTACTGTTCTTGTAAGTTTCCAAAGGAGAGTTGAACTAGATATGGCCCTTGTGTGTAGGAAGCACAGTTCTTTTGTTCTGAGCAAGCTGACACTTCGGGCTCTATGGGAAACAGTTGAGTAGAAGAGTGCTGCTTTCTCAAAAGCAGAGTGTGTTTCTTGTAAGGCGAGCTAGAGTTCAATTCCCTTTCATTAACTTAGTTGAATCTCATGCAGTTTCTGGTTCTAGCAGCAAGAGTTGATTTCTGGTAAGGAGAGTCACTATTTTGCTCAAATGGCCATACACAATTCAAATAGCACTCGCGTCTGTTCCCAGCAATTGTACTGAATTGGACGCAAGAGAAACTTCTGTTCTTGTCAGTTTCTTAAGCAGAGTTGAACTAGATATGGCTCTTGTGTGTAGGAAACACAGTTCTTTGGTTCTGAGCAAGCTGACTGTCTGGCTCTATAGGAAACACAGTAGAGTAGAAGAGTGCTGCTTTCTCAAAAGCAGAGTGTGTTTCTTGTAAGGCGAGCTAGAGTTCAATTCCCTTTCATAAACTGAGTTGAATCAAATGCAGATTCTGGTTCTAGCAGCAAAATTGTTTTTTGGTAAGGAGAGACACTATTGTGCTCAAATGGCCATACACAGTGCAAATAGCACTCGCGTCTGTTCCCAGCAAGTACAGTGTATTGGACACAAGAGAAGCTACTGTTCTTGTCAGTGTCCTAAGGAGTGTTGAACTAGATATGGCCCTTGTGTGTAGGAAGCACAGTTCTTTGGTTCTGAGCATGCTGACTGTTCTGGCTCTATAGGAAACACAGTAGAGTAGAAGAGTGCTGCTTTATCAAAAGCAGAGTCTGTTTCTTGTAAGGCGAGCTAGAGTTCAATTCCCTTTCATGAAGAGAGATGAATCACATGCAGTTTCTCGTCCTAGCAGCAAGAGTTGTTTTCTGGTAAGGAGAGTCACTATTGTGCTCAATTGCACATAGACAGTACAAACAGCACTGGCGTATGTTCCCAGCAAGTGCAGTGCATTGGACGCAAGAGAAACTACTGTTCTTGTCAGTTTCCTAAGCAGAGTTGAACTAGATATGGCCCTAGTGTGTAGGAAGCACAGTTCTTTGGTTATGAGCAAGCTGACTGTCTGGCTCTATAGGAAACACATTAGAGTAGAAGAGTGCTGCTTTCTCAAAAGCAGAGTGTGTTTCTTGTAAGGCGAGCTAGAGTTCAATTCCCTTTCATAAAGAGAGTTGAATCACAAGCAGTTTCTGGTCCTAGCAGCAAGAGTTGTTTTCTGGTAAGGAGAGTCACTATTGTGCTCAATTGCCCATAGACAGTACAAACAGCACTGGCGTATGTTCCCAGCAAGTGCAGTGCATTGGACGCAAGAGAAACTACTGTTCTTGTCAGTTTCCTAAGCAGAGTTGAACTAGATATGGCCCTAGTGTGTAGGAAGCACAGTTCTTTGGTTCTGAGCATGCTGAATGTTCTGGCTTTATAGGAAACACAGTAGAGTAGAAGAGTGCTGCTTTCTCAAATGCAGAGTGTGTTTCTTGTAAGGCGAGCTAGAGTTCAATTCCCTTTCATAAACGGAGTTGAATCACATGCAGTTTCTGGTCCTAGCGCCAAGATTTGTTTTCTGGTAATGAGAGTCACTATAGTGCTCAATTGGCCATTCCCAGTGCAAATAGCACTCGCGCCTTTTTCCCAGCAAGTGCAGTGTATTGGACGCAAGAGAAACTACTGTTCTTGTAAGTTTCCAAAGGAGAGTTGAACTAGATATGGCCCTTGTGTGTAGGAAGCTCAGTTCTTTTGTTCTGAGCAAGCTGACACTTCAGGCTCTATGGGAAACAGTTGAGTAGAAGAGTGCTGCTTTCTCAAAAGCAGAGTGTGTTTCTTGTAAGGCGAGCTAGAGTTCAATTCCCTTTCATTAACTTAGTTGAATCTCATGCAGTTTCTGGTTCTAGCAGCAAGAGTTGATTTCTGGTAAGGAGAGTCACTATTTTGCTCAAATGGCCATACACAGTTCAAATAGCCCTCGCGTCTGTTCCCAGCAATTGTACTGAATTGGACGCAAGAGAAACTTCTGTTCTTGTCAGTTTCTTAAGCAGAGTTGAACTAGATATGGCTCTTGTGTGTAGGAAGCACAGTTCTTTGGTTCTGAGCAAGCTGACTGTCTGGCTCTATAGGAAACACAGTAGAGTAGAAGAGTGCTGCTTTCTCAAAAGCAGAGTGTGTTTCTTGTAAGGCGAGCTAGAGTTCAATTCCCTTTCATAAACGGAGTTGAATCAAATGCAGATTCTGGTCCTAGCAGCAAAATTGTTTTTTGGTAAGGAGAGACACTATTGTGCTCAAATGGCCATACACAGTGCAAATAGCACTCGCGTCTGTTCCCAGCAAGTACAGTGAATTGGACACAAGAGAAGCTACTGTTCTTGTCAGTTTCCTAAGGAGTGTTGAACTAGATATGGCCCTTGTGTGTAGGAAGCACAGTTCTTTGGTTCTGAGCTTGCTGACTGTTCTGGCTCTATACTAAACACAGTAGAGTAGAAGAGTGCTGCTTTCTCAAAAGCAGAGTCTGTTTCTTGTAAGGCGAGGTAGAGTTCAATTCCCTTTCATAAAGAGAGTTGAATCACATGCAGTTTCTGGTCCTAGCAGCAAGAGTTGTTTTCTGGTCAGGAGAGTCACTATTGTGCTCAATTGCCCATAGACAGTACAAACAGCACTGGCGTATGTTCCCAGCAAGTGCAGTGCATTGGACGCAAGAGAAACTACTGTTCTTGTCAGTTTCCTAATTAGAGTTGAACTAGATATGGCCCTAGTGTGTAGGAAGCACAGTTCTTTGGTTCTGAGAATGCTGAATTTTCTGGCTCTATAGGAAACACAGTAGAGTAGAAGAGTGGTGCTTTTTCAAATGCAGAGTGTGTTTCTTGTAAGGCGAGCTAGAGTTCAATTCCCTTTCATAAACGGAGTTGAATCACATGCAGTTTCTGGTCCTAGCACCAAGATTTGTTTTCTGGTAATGAGAGTCACTATAGTGCTCAATTGGCCATTCCCAGTGCAAATAGCACTTGCACCTTTTTCCCAGCAAGTGCAGTGTATTGGACGCAAGATAAACTACTGTTCTTGTAAGTTTCCAAAGGAGAGTTGAACTAGATATGGCCCTTGTGTGTAGGAAGCACAGTTCTTTTGTTCTGAGCAAGCTGACACTTCGGGCTCTATGGGAAACAGTTGAGTAGAAGAGTGCTGCTTTCTCAAAAGCAGAGTGTGTTTCTTGTAAGGCGAGGTAGAGTTCAATTCCCTTTCATTAACGGAGTTGAATCACATGCAGTTTCTGGTCCTAGCAGCAAGAGTAGATTTCTGGTAAGGAGAGTCACTATTTTGCTCAAATGGCCATACACAGTGCAAATAGCACTCGCGTCTGTTCCCAGCAATTGTACTGAATTGGACACAAGAGAAACTTCTGTTCTTGTCAGTTTCTTAAGCGGAGTTGAACTAGATATGGCCCTTGTGTGTAGGAAGCACAGTTCTTTGGTTCTGAGCAAGCTGACTGTCTGGCTCTATAGGAAACACAGTAGAGTAGAAGAGTGCTGCTTTCTCAAAAGCAGAGTGTGTTTCTTGTAAGGCGAGCTAGAGTTCAATTCCCTTTCATAAACGGAGTTGAATCAAATGCAGATTCTGGTCCTTGCAGCAAAATTGTTTTTTGCTAAGGAGAGACACTATTTTGCTCAAATGGCCATACAGGGTGCAAATAGCACTCGCGTCTGTTCCCAGCAAGTACAGTGTATTGGACACAAGAGAAGCTACTGTTCTTGTCAGTTTCCTAAGGAGTGTTGAACTAGATATGTCCCTTGTGTGTAGGAAGCACAGTTCTTTGGTTCTGAGCATGCTGACTGTTCTGGCTCTATAGGAAACACAGTAGAGTAGAAGAGTGCTGCTTTCTCCAAAGCAGAGTCTGTTTCTTGTAAGGCGAGCTAGAGTTCAATTCCCTTTCATGAAGAGAGTTGAATCACATGCAGTTTCTGGTCCTAGCAGCAAGAGTTGTTTTCTGGTAAGGAGAGTCACTATTGTGCTCAATTGCCCATAGACAGTACAAACAGCACTGGCGTATGTTCCCAGCAAGTGCAGTGCATTAGACGCAAGAGAAACTACTGTTCTTGTCAGTTTCCTAAGCAAAGTTGAACTAGATATGGCCCTAGTGTATAGGAAGCACAGTTCTTTAGTTCTGAGCAAGCTGACTGTCTGGCTCTATAGGAAACACAGTAGAGTAGAAGAGTGCTGCTTTCTCAAAAGCAGAGTCTGTTTCTTGTAAAGCGAGCTGGAGTTCAATTCCGTTTCATAAACGGAGTTGAATCACATGCAGTTTCTGGTCCTAGCAGCAAGAGTTTTTTTCTGGTATGGAGAGTCACTATTGTGCTCATTTCCCCATACACAGTGCAAATAGCACTCGCGTCTGTTCCCAGCAAGTGCAGTGTATTGGACGAAAGAGAAACTACTGTTCTTGTCAGTTTCCTAAGCAGAGTTGAACTAGATATGGCCCTTGTGTGTAGGAAGCACAGTTTTTTTTGTTCTGAGCAAGCTGTCTGTTCTGGCTTTATAGGAAACACATTAGAATAGAAGAGTATCGCTTTCTCTAAAGCAGAGTGTGTTTCTTGTAAGGCGAGCTAGAGTTCAATTCCCTTTCATAAACGGAGTTGAATCACATGCAGATTCTGGTCCTAGCAGCAAAATTGTTTTTTGGTAAGGAGAGACACTATTGTGCTCAAATGGCCATACACAGTGCAAATAGCACTCGCGTCTGTTCCCAGCAAGTACAATGTTTTGGACACAAGAGAAGCTACTATTCTTTTCAGTTTCCTAAGCAGTGTTGAACTAGATATGGCCCTTGTGTGTAGGAAGCACAGTTCTTTGGTTCTGAGCTTGCTGACTGTTCTGGCTCTATACTAAACACAGTAGAGTAGAAGAGTGCAGCTTTCTCAAAAGCAGAGTCTGTTTCTTGTAAGGCGAGCTAGAGTTCAATTCCCTTTCATAAAGAGAGTTGAATCACATGCAGTTTCTGGTCCTAGCAGCAAAATTGTTTTTTGGTAAGGAGAGTCACTATTGTGCTCAATTGCCCATAGACAGTACAAACAGCACTGGCGTATGTTCCCAGCAAGTGCAGTGCATTGGACGCAAGAGAAACTACTGTTCTTGTCAGTTTCCTAATTAGAGTTGAACTAGATATGGCCCTAGTGTGTAGGAAGCACAGTTCTTTGGTTCTGAGAATGCTGAATTTTCTGGCTCTATAGGAAACACAGTAGAGTAGAAGAGTGGTGCTTTTTCAAATGCAGAGTGTGTTTCTTGTAAGGCGAGCTAGAGTTCAATTCCCTTTCATAAACGGAGTTGAATCACATGCAGTTTCTGGTCCTAGCAGCAAGATTTGAGAGTCACTATAGTGCTCAATTGGCCATTCCCAGTGCAAATAGCACTTGCACCTTTTTCCCAGCAAGTGCAGTGTATTGGATGCAAGATAAACTACTGTTCTTGTAAGTTTCCAAAGGAGAGTTGAACTAGATATGGTCCTTGTGTGTAGGAAGCACAGTTCTTTTGTTCTGAGCAAGCTGACTGTTTGGGCTCTATGGAAAACAGTTGAGTAGAAGAGTGCTGCTTTCTCAAAAGCAGAGTGTGTTTCTTGTAAGGCGAGCTAGAGTTCAATTCCCTTTCATAAACGGAGTTGAATCACATGCAGATTCTGGTCCTAGCAGCAAAATTGTTTTTTGGTAAGGAGAGACACTATTGTGCTCAAATGGCCATACACAGTGCAAATAGCCCTCGCGTCTGTTCCCAGCAAGTACAGTGTATTGGACATAAGAGAAGCTACGCTTCTTGTCAGTTTCTTAAGCAGTGTTGAACTAGATATGGCCCTTGTGTGTAGGAAGCACAGTTCTTTGGTTCTGAGCATGCTGACTGTTCTGGCTCTATAGGAAACACAGTAGAGTAGAAGAGTGCTGCTTTCTCAAAAGCAGAGTATGTTTCTTGTAAGGCGAGCTAGAGTTCAAATCCCTTTCATAAAGAGAGTTGAATCACATGCAGTTTCTGGTCCTAGCAGCAAGAGTTGTTTTCTGGTAAGGAGAGTCACTATTGTGCTCAATTGGCCATACCCAGTGCAAATATCACTCCGCCAGTTCCAAGCAAGTGCCGTGTATTGGACGCAAGAGAAACTACTGTTCTTGTCAGTTTCCTAAGCAAAGTTGAACTAGATATGGCCCTTTGTGTAGGAAGCACAGTTCTTTATTTCTGAACAAGCTGACTGTTCTGGCTCTATGGGAAACAGTAGAGTAGAAGAGTGCTGCTTTCTCAAAAGCAGAGTGTGTTTCTTGTAAGGCGAGCTAGAGTTGAATTCCGTTTCATAAACGGAGTTGAATCACATGCAGTTTCTACTCCTAGTAGCAAGAGTTGTTTTCTGGTGAGGAGTGTCACTATTGTGCTCAATTGGCCATACACAGTGCAAATAGCACTCGCGTCTGTTCCCAGCAATTGCACTGAATTGGACGCAGGAGAAACTTCTGTTCTTGTCAATTTCCTAGGCAGAGTGGAACTAGCTATGGCCCTTGTGTGTAAGAAGCACAGTTCTTTTGTTCTGAGCAAGCTGACTGTTCTGGCTCTATAGGAAACACAGTAGAGTAGAAGAGTGCTGCTTTCTCAAAAGCAGAGTCTGTTTCTTATAAGGCGAGCTAGAGTTCAATTCCCTTTCATAAAGAGAGTTGAATCACAAGTAGTTTCTGGTCCTAGCAGCAAGAGTTGTTTTCTGGTAAGGAGAGTCACTATTGTGCTCAATTGCCCATAGACAGTACAAACAGCACTGGCGTATGTTCCCAGCAAGTGCAGTGCATTGGACGCAAGAGAAACTTCTGTTCTTGTCAGTTTCCTAAGCAGAGTTGAACTAGATATGGCCCTTGTGTGTAGGAAGCACAGTTCTTTGGTTCTGATCAAGCTGACTGTTCTGGCTTTATAGGAATCACATTAGAATAGAAGAGTATCGCTTTCTCTAAAGCAGAGTGTGTTTCGTGTAAGGCGAGCTAGAGTTCAATTCCCTTTCATAAACGGAGTTGAATCACATGCAGATTCGGGTCCTAGCAGCAAATTTTTTTTTGCTAAGAGAGACACTATTGTGCTCAAATGGCCATACACTGTGCAAATAGCACTCACGTCTGTTCCCAGCAAGTACAATGTATTGGACACAAGAGAAGCTACTATTCTTTTCAGTTTCCTAAGCAGTGTTGAACTAGATATGGCCCTTGTGTGTAGGAAGCACAGTTCTTTGGTTCTGAGCTTGCTGACTGTTCTGGCTCTATACTAAACACAGTAGAGTAGAAGAGTGCTGCTTTCTCAAAAGCAGAGTCTGTTTCTTGTAAGGCGAGCTAGAGTTCAATTCCCTTTCATAAAGAGAGTTGAATCACATGCAGTTTCTGGTCCTAGCAGCAAGAGTTGTTTTCTGGTCAGGAGAGTCACTATTGTGCTCAATTGCCCATAGACAGTACAAACAGCACTGGCGTATGTTCCCAGCAAGTGCAGTGCATTGGACGCAAGAGAAACTACTGTTCTTGTCAGTTTCCTAATTAGAGTTGAAATAGATATGGCCCTAGTGTGTAGGAAGCACAGTTCTTTGGTTCTGAGAATGCTGAATTTTCTGGCTCTATAGGAAACACAGTAGAGTAGAAGAGTGGTGCTTTTTCAAATGCAGAGTGTGTTTCTTGTAAGGCGAGCTATAGTTCAATTCCCTTTCATAAACGGAGTTGAATCACATGCAGTTTCTGCTCCTAGCAGCATGAATTGTTTTCTGGTAATGAGAGTCACTATAGTGCTCAATTGGCCATTCCCAGTGCAAATAGCACTTGCACCCTTTTCCCAGCAATTGCAGTGTATTGGACGCAAGATAAACTACTGTTCTTGTAAGTTTCCAAAGGAGAGTTGAACTAGATATGGCCCTTGTGTGTAGGAAGCACAGTTCTTTTGTTCTGAGCAAGCTGACTGTTCGGGCTCTATGGGAAACAGTTGAGTAGAAGAGTGTTGCTTTCTCAAAAGCAGAGTGTGTTTCTTGTAAGGCGAGCTAGAGTTCAATTCCCTTTCATAAACGGAGTTGAATCACATGAAGATTCGGGTCCTAGCAGCAAAATTGTTTTTTGGTAAGGAGAGACACTATTGTGCTCAAATGGCCATACACAGTGCAAATAGCCCTCGCGTCTGTTCCCAGCAAGTACAGTGTATTGGACATAAGAGAAGCTACGCTTCTTGTCAGTTTCTTAAGCAGTGTTGAACTAGATATGGCCCTTGTGTGTAGGAAACACAGTTCTTTGGTTCTGAGCATGCTGACTGTTCTGGCTCTATAGGAAACACAGTAGAGTAGAAGAGTGCTGCTTTCTCAAAAGCAGAGTATGTTTCTTGTAAGGCGAGCTAGAGTTCAATTCCCTTTCATAAAGAGAGTTGAATCACATGCAGTTTCTGCTCCTAGCAGCAAGAGTTGTTTTCTGGTAAGGAGAGTCACTATTGTGCTCAATTGGCCATACCCAGTGCAAATATCACTCCGCCAGTTCCAAGCAAGTGCCGTGTATTGGACGCAAGAGAAACTACTGTTCTTGTCAGTTTCCTAAGCAGAGTTCAACTAGATATGGCCCTTTGTGTAGGAAGCACAGTTCTTTATTTCTGAGCAAGCTGACTGTTCTGGCTCTATGGGAAACAGTAGAGTAGAAGAGTGCTGCTTTCTCAAAAGCAGAGTGTGTTTCTTGTAAGGCAAGCTAGAGTTGAATTCCGTTTCATAAACGGAGTTGAATCACATGCAGTTTCTACTCCTAGTAGCAAGATTTGTTTTCTGGTGAGGAGTGTCACTATTGTGCTCAATTGGCCATACACAGTGCAAATAGCACTCGTGTCTGTTCCCAGCAATTGCACTGAATTGGACGCAAGAGAAACTTCTGTTCTTGTCAATTTCCTAGGCAGAGTTGAACTAGATATGGCCCTAGTGTGTAGGAAGCACAGTTCTTTTGTTCTGAGCAAGCTGACTGTTCTGGCTCTATAGGAAACACAGTAGAGTAGAAGAGTGCTGCTTTCTCAAAAGCAGAGTCTGTTTCTTATAAGGCGAGCTAGAGTTCAATTCCCTTTCATAAAGAGAGTTGAATCACAAGCAGTTTCTGGTCCTAGCAGCAAGAGTTGTTTTCTGGTAAGGAGAGTCACTATTGTGCTCAATTGCCCATAGACAGTACAAACAGCACTGGCGTATGTTCCCAGCAAGTGCAGTGCATTGGACGCAAGAGAAACTACTGTTCTTGTCAGTTTCCTAAGCAGAGTTGAACTAGATATGGCCCTAATGTGTAGGAAGCACAGTTCTTTGGTTCTGAGCATGCTGAATGTTCTGGCTCTATAGGAAACACAGTAGAGTAGAAGAGTGCTGCTTTCTCAAATGCAGAGTGTGTTTCTTGTAAGGCGAGCTAGAGTTCAATTCCCTTTCATAAACGGAGTTGAATCACATGCAGTTTCTGGTCCTAGCGCCAAGATTTGTTTTCTGGTAATGAGAGTCACTATAGTGCTCAATTGGCCATTCCCAGTGCAAATAGCACTCGCGCCTTTTTCCCAGCAAGTGCAGTGTATTGGACGCAAGAGAAACTACTGTTCTTGTAAGTTTCCAAAGGAGAGTTGAACTAGATATGGCCCTTGTGTGTAGGAAGCACAATTTTTTGTTCTGAGCAAGCTGACACTTCGGGCTCTATGGGAAACAGTTGAGTAGAAGAGTGCTGCTTTCTCAAAAGCAGAGTATGTTTCTTGTAAGGCGAGGTAGAGTTCAATTCCCTTTCATTAACGGAGTTGAATCACATGCAGTTTCTGTTCCTAGCAGCAAGAGTAGATTTCTGGTAAGGAGAGTCACTATTTTGCTCAAATGGCCATACACAGTGCAAATAGCACTCGCGTCTGTTCCCAGCAATTGTACTGAATTGGACACAAGAGAAACTTCTGTTCTTGTCAGTTTCTTAAGCAGAGTTGAACTAGATATGGCCCTAGTGTGTAGGAAGCACAGTTCTTTGGTTCTGAGCAAGCTGACTGTCTGGCACTATAGGAAACACAGTAGAGTAGAAGAGTGCTGCTTTCTCAAAAGCAGAGTGTGTTTCTTGTAAGGCGAGCTAGAGTTCAATTCCCTTTCTTAAACGGAGTTGAATCAAATGCAGATTCTGGTCCTTGCAGCAAAATTGTTTTTTGGTAAGGAGAGACACTATTGTGCTCAAATGGCCATACAGGGTGCAAATAGCACTCGCGTCTGTTCCCAGCAAGTACAGTGTATTGGACACAAGAGAAGCTACTGTTCTTGTCAGTTTCCTAAGGAGTGTTGAACTAGATATGGCCCTTGTGTGTAGGAAGCACAGTTCTTTGGTTCTGAGCATGCTGACTGTTCTGGCTCTATAGGAAACACAGTAGAGTAGAAGAGTGCTGCTTTCTCCAAAGCAGAGTCTGTTTCTTGTAAGGCGAGCTAGAGTTCAATTCCCTTTCATGAAGAGAGTTGAATCACATGCAGTTTTTGGTCCTAGCAGCAAGAGTTGTTTTCTGGTAAGCAGAGTCACTATTGTGCTCAATTGCCCATAGACAGTACAAACAGCACTGGCGTATGTTCCCAGCAAGTGCAGTGCGTTGGACGCAAGAGAAACTACTGTTCTTGTCAGTTTCCTAAGCAAAGTTGAACTAGATATGGCCCTAGTGTGTAGGAAGCACAGTTCTTTAGTTCTGAGCAAGCTGACTGTCTGGCTCTATAGGAAACACAGTAGAGTAGAAGAGTGCTGCTTTCTCAAAAGCAGAGTCTGTTTCTTGTAAAGCGAGCTAGAGTTCAATTCCCTTTCATGAAGAGAGTTGAATCACATGCAGTTTCTGGTCCTAGCAGCAAGAGTTTTTTTCTGGTATGGAGAGTCACTATTGTGCTCATTTCCCCATACACAGTGCAAATAGCACTCGCGTCTGTTCCCAGCAAGTGCAGTGTATTGGACGAAAGAGAAACTACTGTTCTTGTCAGTTTCCTAAGCAGAGTTGAACTAGATATGGCCCTTGTGTGTAGGAAGCACAGTTTTTTTTGTTCTGAGCAAGCTGTCTGTTCTGGCTTTATAGGAAACACATTAGAATAGAAGAGTATCGCTTTCTCTAAAGCAGAGTGTGTTTCTTGTAAGGCGAGCTAGAGTTCAATTCCCTTTCATAAACGGAGTTGAATCACATGCAGATTCTGGTCCTAGCAGCAAAATTGTTTTTTGGTAAGGAGAGACACTATTGTGCTCAAATGGCCATACACAGTGCAAATATCACTCCGCCAGTTCCCAGCAAGTGCCGTGTATTGGACGCAAGAGAAACTACTGTTCTTGTCAGTTTCCTAAGCAGAGTTGAACTAGATATGGCCCTTGTGTGTAGGAAGCACAGTTCTTTGGTTCTGAGCAAGCTGACTGTTCTGGCTCTATGGGAAACACAGTAGAGTACAAGAGTGCTGCTTTCTCAAAAGCAGAGTGTGTTTCTTGTAAGGCGAGCTAGAGTTGAATTCCGTTTCATAAACGGAGTTGAATCACATGCAGTTTCTACTCCTAGTAGCAAGAGTTGTTTTCTGGTAAGGAGAGTCACTATTGTGCTCAATTGGCCATACACAGTGCAAATAGCACTCGCGTCTGTTCCCAGCAATTGTACTGAATTGGACGCAAGAGAAACTTCTGTGCTAGTCAATTTCCTAGGCAGAGTTGAACTAGATATGGCCCTTGTGTGTAGGAAGCACAGTTCTTTTGTTCTGAGCAAGCTGACTGTTCTGGCTCTATAGGAAACACAGTAGAGTAGAAGAGTGCTGCTTTCTCAAAAGCAGAGTCTGTTTCTTATAAGGCGAGCTAGAGTTCAATTCCCTTTCATAAAGAGAGTTGAATCACAAGCAGTTTCTGGTCCTAGCAGCAAGAGTTGTTTTCTGGTAAGGAGAGTCACTATTGTGCTCAATTGCCCATAGACAGTACAAACAGCACTGGCGTATGTTCCCAGCAAGTGCAGTGCATTGGACGCAAGAGAAACTACTGTTCTTGTCAGTTTCCTAAGCAGAGTTGAACTAGATATGGCCCTAGTGTGTAGGAAGCACAGTTCTTTGGTTCTGAGCATGCTGAATGTTCTGGCTTTATAGGAAACACATTCGAATAGAAGAGTATCGCTTTCTCTAAAGCAGAGTGTTTCTTGTAAGGCGAGCTAGAGTTCAATTCCCTTTCATAAACGGAGTTGAATCACATGCAGATTCTGGTCCTAGCAGCAAAATTGTTTTTTGGTAAGGAGAGACACTGTTGTGCTCAAATGGCCATACACTGTGCAAATAGCACTCGCGTCTGTTCCCAGCAAGTACAATGTATTGGACACAAGAGAAGCTACTATTCTTTTCAGTTTCCTAAGCAGTGTTGAACTAGATATGGCCCTTGTGTGTAGGAAGCACAGTTCTTTGGTTCTGAGCTTGCTGACTGTTCTGGCTCTATACTAAACACAGTAGAGTAGAAGAGTGCTGCTTTCTCAAAAGCAGAGTCTGTTTCTTGTAAGGCGAGGTAGAGTTCAATTCCCTTTCATAAAGAGAGTTGAATCACATGCAGTTTCTGGTCCTAGCAGCAAGAGTTGTTTTCTGGTCAGGAGAGTCACTATTGTGCTCAATTGCCCATAGACAGTACAAACAGCACTGGCGTATGTTCCCAGCAAGTGCAGTGCATTGGACGCAAGAGAAACTACTGTTCTTGTCAGTTTCCTAATTAGAGTTGAACTAGATATGGCCCTAGTGTGTAGGAAGCACAGTTCTTTGGTTCTGAGAATGCTGAATTTTCTGGCTCTATAGGAAACACAGTAGAGTAGAAGAGTGGTGCTTTTTCAAAAGCAGAGTGTGTTTCTTGTAAGGCGAGCTAGAGTTCAATTCCCTTTCATAAACGGAGTTGAATCACATGCAGTTTCTGGTCCTAGCAGCAAGATTTGTTTTCTGGTAATGAGAGTCACTATAGTGCTCAATTGGCCATTCCCAGTGCAAATAGCACTTGCACCTTTTTCCCAGCAAGTGCAGTGTATTGGACGCAAGATAAACTACTGTTCTTGTAAGTTTCCAAAGGAGAGTTGAACTAGATATGGCCCTTGTGTGTAGGAAGCACAGTTCTTTTGTTCTGATCAAGCTGACACTTCGGGCTCTATGGGAAACAGTTGAGTAGAAGAGTGCTGCTTTCTCAAAAGCAGAGTGTGTTTCTTGTAAGGCGAGGTAGAGTTCAATTCCCTTTCATTAACGGAGTTGAATCACATGCAGTTTCTGGTCCTAGCAGCAAGAGTAGATTTCTGGTAAGGAGAGTCACTATTTTGCTCAAATGGCCATACACAGTGCAAATAGCACTCGCGTCTGTTCCCAGCAATTGTACTGAATTGGACACAAGAGAAACTTCTGTTCTTGTCAGTTTCTTAAGCGGAGTTGAACTAGATATGGCCCTTGTGTGTAGGAAGCACAGTTCTTTGGTTCTGAGCAAGCTGACTGTCTGGCTCTATAGGAAACACAGTAGAGTAGAAGAGTGCTGCTTTCTCAAAAGCAGAGTGTGTTTCTTGTAAGGCGAGCTAGAGTTCAATTCCCTTTCATAAACGGAGTTGAATCAAATGCAGATTCTGGTCCTTGCAGCAAAATTGTTTTTTGCTAAGGAGAGACACTATTTTGCTCAAATGGCCATACAGGGTGCAAATAGCACTCGCGTCTGTTCCCAGCAAGTACAGTGTATTGGACACAAGAGAAGCTACTGTTCTTGTCAGTTTCCTAAGGAGTGTTGAACTAGATATGGCCCTTGTGTGTAGGAAGCACAGTTCTTTGGTTGAGCATGCTGACTGTTCTGGCTCTATAGGAAACACAGTAGAGTAGAAGAGTGCTGCTTTCTCCAAAGCAGAGTCTGTTTCTTGTAAGGCGAGCTAGAGTTCAATTCCCTTTCATAAAGAGAGTTGAATCACAAGCAGTTTCTGGTCCTAGCAGCAAGAGTTGTTTTCTGGTAAGGAGAGTCACTATTGTGCTCAATTGCCCATAGACAGTACAAACAGCACTGGCGTATGTTCCCAGCAAGTGCAGTGCATTAGACGCAAGAGAAACTACTGTTCTTGTCAGTTTCCTAAGCAAAGTTGAACTAGATATGGCCCTAGTGTGTAGGAAGCACAGTTCTTTAGTTCTGAGCAAGCTGACTGTCTGGCTCTATAGGAAACACAGTAGAGTAGAAGAGTGCTGCTTTCTCAAAAGCAGAGTCTGTTTCTTGTAAAGCGAGCTAGAGTTCAATTCCGTTTCATAAACGGAGTTGAATCACATGCAGTTTCTGGTCCTAGCAGCAAGAGTTTTTTTCTGGTATGGAGAGTCACTATTGTGCTCATTTCCCCATACACAGTGCAAATAGCACTCGCGTCTGTTCCCAGCAAGTGCAGTGTATTGGACGAAAGAGAAACTACTGTTCTTGTCAGTTTCCTAAGCAGAGTTGAACTAGATATGGCCCTTGTGTGTAGGAAGCACAGTTTTTTTTGTTCTGAGCAAGCTGTCTGTTCTGGCTTTATAGGAAACACATTAGAATAGAAGAGTATCGCTTTCTCTAAAGCAGAGTGTGTTTCTTGTAAGGCGAGCTAGAGTTCAATTCCCTTTCATAAACGGAGTTGAATCACATGCAGATTCTGGTCCTAGCAGCAAAATTGTTTTTTGGTAAGGAGAGACACTATTGTGCTCAAATGGCCATACACAGTGCAAATAGCACTCGCGTCTGTTCCCAGCAAGTACAATGTTTTGGACACAAGAGAAGCTACTATTCTTTTCAGTTTCCTAAGCAGTGTTGAACTAGATATGGCCCTTGTGTGTAGGAAGCACAGTTCTTTGGTTCTGAGCTTGCTGACTGTTCTGGCTCTATACTAAACACAGTAGAGTAGAAGAGTGCAGCTTTCTCAAAAGCAGAGTCTGTTTCTTGTAAGGCGAGCTAGAGTTCAATTCCCTTTCATAAAGAGAGTTGAATCACATGCAGTTTCTGGTCCTAGCAGCAAAATTGTTTTTTGGTAAGGAGAGTCACTATTGTGCTCAATTGCCCATAGACAGTACAAACAGCACTGGCGTATGTTCCCAGCAAGTACAGTGCATTGGACGCAAGAGAAACTACTGTTCTTGTCAGTTTCCTAATTAGAGTTGAACTAGATATGGCCCTAGTGTGTAGGAAGCACAGTTCTTTGGTTCTGAGAATGCTGAATTTTCTGGCTCTATAGGAAACACAGTAGAGTAGAAGAGTGGTGCTTTTTCAAATGCAGAGTGTGTTTCTTGTAAGGCGAGCTAGAGTTCAATTCCCTTTCATAAACGGAGTTGAATCACATGCAGTTTCTGGTCCTAGCAGCAAGATTTGAGAGTCACTATAGTGCTCAATTGGCCATTCCCAGTGCAAATAGCACTTGCACCTTTTTCCCAGCAAGTGCAGTGTATTGGATGCAAGATAAACTACTGTTCTTGTAAGTTTCCAAAGGAGAGTTGAACTAGATATGGTCCTTGTGTGTAGGAAGCACAGTTCTTTTGTTCTGAGCAAGCTGACTGTTTGGGCTCTATGGAAAACAGTTGAGTAGAAGAGTGCTGCTTTCTCAAAAGCAGAGTGTGTTTCTTGTAAGGCGAGCTAGAGTTCAATTCCCTTTCATAAACGGAGTTGAATCACATGCAGATTCTGGTCCTAGCAGCAAAATTGTTTTTTGGTAAGGAGAGACACTATTGTGCTCAAATGGCCATACAGGGTGCAAATAGCACTCGCGTCTGTTCCCAGCAAGTACAATGTATTGGACACAAGAGAAGCTACTATTCTTTTCAGTTTCCTAAGCAGTGTTGAACTAGATATGGCCCTTGTGTGTAGGAAGCACAGTTCTTTGGTTCTGAGCTTGCTGACTGTTCTGGCTCTATACTAAACACAGTAGAGTAGAAGAGTGCTGCTTTCTCAAAAGCAGAGTCTGTTTCTTGTAAGGCGAGCTAGAGTTCAATTCCCTTTCATAAAGAGAGTTGAATCACATGCAGTTTCTGGTCCTAGCAGCAAGAGTTGTTTTCTGGTCAGGAGAGTCACTATTGTGCTCAATTGCCCATAGACAGTACAAACAGCACTGGCGTATGTTCCCAGCAAGTGCAGTGCATTGGACGCAAGAGAAACTACTGTTCTTGTCAGTTTCCTAATTAGAGTTGAAATAGATATGGCCCTAGTGTGTAGGAAGCACAGTTCTTTGGTTCTGAGAATGCTGAATTTTCTGGCTCTATAGGAAACACAGTAGAGTAGAAGAGTGGTGCTTTTTCAAATGCAGAGTGTGTTTCTTGTAAGGCGAGCTATAGTTCAATTCCCTTTCATAAACGGAGTTGAATCACATGCAGTTTCTGCTCCTAGCAGCATGAATTGTTTTCTGGTAATGAGAGTCACTATAGTGCTCAATTGGCCATTCCCAGTGCAAATAGCACTTGCACCCTTTTCCCAGCAAGTGCAGTGTATTGGACGCAAGATAAACTACTGTTCTTGTAAGTTTCCAAAGGAGAGTTGAACTAGATATGGCCCTTGTGTGTAGGAAGCACAGTTCTTTTGTTCTGAGCAAGCTGACTGTTCGGGCTCTATGGGAAACAGTTGAGTAGAAGAGTGTTGCTTTCTCAAAAGCAGAGTGTGTTTCTTGTAAGGCGAGCTAGAGTTCAATTCCCTTTCATAAACGGAGTTGAATCACATGAAGATTCGGGTCCTAGCAGCAAAATTGTTTTTTGGTAAGGAGAGACACTATTGTGCTCAAATGGCCATACACAGTGCAAATAGCCCTCGCGTCTGTTCCCAGCAAGTACAGTGTATTGGACATAAGAGAAGCTACGCTTCTTGTCAGTTTCTTAAGCAGTGTTGAACTAGATATGGCCCTTGTGTGTAGGAAACACAGTTCTTTGGTTCTGAGCATGCTGACTGTTCTGGCTCTATAGGAAACACAGTAGAGTAGAAGAGTGCTGCTTTCTCAAAAGCAGAGTATGTTTCTTGTAAGGCGAGCTAGAGTTCAATTCCCTTTCATAAAGAGAGTTGAATCACATGCAGTTTCTGCTCCTAGCAGCAAGAGTTGTTTTCTGGTAAGGAGAGTCACTATTGTGCTCAATTGGCCATACCCAGTGCAAATATCACTCCGCCAGTTCCAAGCAAGTGCCGTGTATTGGACGCAAGAGAAACTACTGTTCTTGTCAGTTTCCTAAGCAGAGTTCAACTAGATATGGCCCTTTGTGTAGGAAGCACAGTTCTTTATTTCTGAGCAAGCTGACTGTTCTGGCTCTATGGGAAACAGTAGAGTAGAAGAGTGCTGCTTTCTCAAAAGCAGAGTGTGTTTCTTGTAAGGCAAGCTAGAGTTGAATTCCGTTTCATAAACGGAGTTGAATCACATGCAGTTTCTACTCCTAGTAGCAAGATTTGTTTTCTGGTGAGGAGTGTCACTATTGTGCTCAATTGGCCATACACAGTGCAAATAGCACTCGTGTCTGTTCCCAGCAATTGCACTGAATTGGACGCAAGAGAAACTTCTGTTCTTGTCAATTTCCTAGGCAGAGTTGAACTAGATATGGCCCTAGTGTGTAGGAAGCACAGTTCTTTTGTTCTGAGCAAGCTGACTGTTCTGGCTCTATAGGAAACACAGTAGAGTAGAAGAGTGATGCTTTCTCAAAAGCAGAGTCTGTTTCTTATAAGGCGAGCTAGAGTTCAATTCCCTTTCATAAAGAGAGTTGAATCACAAGCAGTTTCTGGTCCTAGCAGCAAGAGTTGTTTTCTGGTAAGGAGAGTCACTATTGTGCTCAATTGCCCATAGACAGTACAAACAGCACTGGCGTATGTTCCCAGCAAGTGCAGTGCATTGGACGCAAGAGAAACTACTGTTCTTGTCAGTTTCATAAGCAGAGTTGAACTAGATATGGCCCTAATGTGTAGGAAGCACAGTTCTTTGGTTCTGAGCATGCTGAATGTTCTGGCTCTATAGGAAACACAGTAGAGTAGAAGAGTGCTGCTTTCTCAAATGCAGAGTGTGTTTCTTGTAAGGCGAGCTAGAGTTCAATTCCCTTTCATAAACGGAGTTGAATCACATGCAGTTTCTGGTCCTAGCGCCAAGATTTGTTTTCTGGTAATGAGAGTCACTATAGTGCTCAATTGGCCATTCCCAGTGCAAATAGCACTCGCGCCTTTTTCCCAGCAAGTGCAGTGTATTGGACGCAAGATAAACTACTGTTCTTGTAAGTTTCCAAAGGAGAGTTGAACTAGATATGGCCCTTGTGTGTAGGAAGCACAGTTTTTTGTTCTGAGCAAGTTGACACTTCGGGCTCTATGGGAAACAGTTGAGTAGAAGAGTGCTGCTTTCTCAAAAGCAGAGTATGTTTCTTGTAAGGCGAGGTAGAGTTCAATTCCCTTTCATTAACGGAGTTGAATCACATGCAGTTTCTGTTCCTAGCAGCAAGAGTAGATTTCTGGTAAGGAGAGTCACTATTTTGCTCAAATGGCCATACACAGTGCAAATAGCACTCGCGTCTGTTCCCAGCAATTGTACTGAATTGGACACAAGAGAAACTTCTGTTCTTGTCAGTTTCTTAAGCAGAGTTGAACTAGATATGGCCCTAGTGTGTAGGAAGCACAGTTCTTTGGTTCTGAGCAAGCTGACTGTCTGGCACTATAGGAAACACAGTAGAGTAGAAGAGTGCTGCTTTCTCAAAAGCAGAGTGTGTTTCTTGTAAGGCGAGCTAGAGTTCAATTCCCTTTCTTAAACGGACTTGAATCAAATGCAGATTCTGGTCCTTGCAGCAAAATTGTTTTTTGGTAAGGAGAGACACTATTGTGCTCAAATGGCCATACAGGGTGCAAATAGCACTCGCGTCTGTTCCCAGCAAGTACAGTGTATTGGACACAAGAGAAGCTACTGTTCTTGTCAGTTTCCTAAGGAGTGTTGAACTAGATATGGCCCTTGTGTGTAGGAAGCACAGTTCTTTGGTTCTGAGCATGCTGACTGTTCTGGCTCTATAGGAAACACAGTAGAGTAGAAGAGTGCTGCTTTCTCCAAAGCAGAGTCTGTTTCTTGTAAGGCGAGCTAGAGTTCAATTCCCTTTCATGAAGAGAGTTGAATCACATGCAGTTTCTGGTCCTAGCAGCAAGAGTTGTTTTCTGGTCAGGAGAGTCACTATTGTGCTCAATTGCCCATAGACAGTACAAACAGCACTGGCGTATGTTCCCAGCAAGTGCAGTGCATTGGACGCAAGAGAAACTACTGTTCTTGTCAGTTTCCTAAGCAGAGTTGAACTAGATATGGCCCTAGTGTGTAGGAAGCACAGTTCTTTAGTTCTGAGCAAGCTGACTGTCTGGCTCTATAGGAAACACAGTAGAGTAGAAGAGTGCTGCTTTCTCAAAAGCAGAGTCTGTTTCTTGTAAAGCGAGCTAGAGTTCAATTCCGTTTCATAAACGGAGTTGAATCACATGCAGTTTCTGGTACTAGCAGCAAGAGTTTTTTTCTGGTATGGAGAGTCACTATTGTGCTCAATTCCCCATACACAATGCAAATAGCACTCGCATCTGTTCCCAGCAAGTGCAGTGTGTTGGACGCAAGAGAAACTTCTGTTCTTGTCAGTTTCCTAAGCAGAGTTGAACTATATATGGCCCTTGTGTGTAGGAAGCACAGTTCTTTTGTTCTGATCAAGCTGACTGTTCTGGCTTTATAGGAAACACATTAGAATAGAAGAGTATCGCTTTCTCTAAAGCAGAGTGTGTTTCTTGTAAGGCGAGCTAGAGTTCAATTCCCTTTCATAAACGAAGTTGAATCACATGCAGATTCGTGTCCTAGCAGCAAAATTGTTTTTTGCTAAGGAGAGACACTATTGTGCTCAAATGGCCATACACAGTGCAAATAGCACTCACGTCTGTTCCCAGCAAGTACAATGTATTGGACACAAGAGAAGCTACTATTCTTCTCAGTTTCCTAAGCAGTGTTGAACTAGATATGGCCCTTGTGTGTAGGAAGCACAGTTCTTTGGTTCTGAGCTTGCTGACTGTTCTGGCTCTATACTAAACACAGTAGAGTAGAAGAGTGCTGCTTTCTCAAAAGCAGAGTCTGTTTCTTGTAAGGCGAGCTAGAGTTCAATTCCCTTTCATAAAGAGAGTTGAATCACATGCAGTTTCTGGTCCTAGCAGCAAGAGTTGTTTTCTGGTAAGGAGAGTCACTATTGTGCTCAATTGCCCATAGACAGTACAAACAGCACTGGCGTATGTTCCCAGCAAGTGCAGTGCATTGGACGCAAGAGAAACTACTGTTCTTGTCAGTTTCCTAAGCAGAGTTGAACTAGATATGGCCCTAGTGTGTAGGAAGCACAGTTCTTTGGTTCTGAGAATGCTGAATTTTCTGGCTCTATAGGAAACACAGTAGAGTAGAAGAGTGCTGCTTTTTCAAATGCAGAGTGTGTTTCCTGTAAGGCGAGCTACAGTTCAATTCCCTTTCATAAACGGAGTTGAATCACATGCAGTTTCTGGTCCTAGCAGCAAGATTTGTTTTCTGGTAATGAGAGTCACTATAGTGCTCAATTGGCCATTCCCAGTGCAAATAGCACTTGCACCTTTTTCCCAGCAAGTGCAGTGTATTGGATGCAAGATAAACTACTGTTCTTGTAAGTTTCCAAAGGAGAGTTGAACTAGATATGGTCCTTGTGTGTAGGAAGCACAGTTCTTTTGTTCTGAGCAAGCTGACTGTTTGGGCTCTATGGAAAACAGTTGAGTAGAAGAGTGCTGCTTTCTCAAAAGCAGAGTGTGTTTCTTGTAAGGCGAGCTAGAGTTCAATTCCCTTTCATAAACGGAGTTGAATCACATGCAGATTCTGGTCCTAGCAGCAAAATTGTTTTTTGGTAAGGAGAGACACTATTGTGCTCAAATGGCCATACACAGTGCAAATAGCCCCCGCGTCTGTTCCCAGCAAGTACAGTGTATTGGACATAAGAGAAGCTACGCTTCTTGTCAGTTTCTTAAGCAGTGTTGAACTAGATATGGCCCTTGTGTGTAGGAAGCACAGTTCTTTGGTTCTGAGCATGCTGACTGTTCTGGCTCTATAGGAAACACAGTAGAGTAGAAGAGTGCTGCTTTCTCAAAAGCAGAGTATGTTTCTTGTAAGGCGAGCTAGAGTTCAAATCCCTTTCATAAAGAGAATTGAATCACATGCAGTTTCTGGTCCTAGCAGCAAGAGTTGTTTTCTGGTAAGGAGAGTCACTATTGTGCTCAATTGGCCATACCCAGTGCAAATATCACTCCGCCAGTTCCAAGCAAGTGCCGTGTATTGGACGCAAGAGAAACTACTGTTCTTGTCAGTTTCCTAAGCAAAGTTGAACTAGATATGGCCCTTTGTGTAGGAAGCACAGTTCTTTATTTCTGAACAAGCTGACTGTTCTGGCTCTATGGGAAACAGTAGAGTAGAAGAGTGCTGCTTTCTCAAAAGCAGAGTGTGTTTCTTGTAAGGCGAGCTAGAGTTGAATTCCGTTTCATAAACGGAGTTGAATCACATGCAGTTTCTACTCCTAGTAGCAAGAGTTGTTTTCTGGTGAGGAGTGTCACTATTGTGCTCAATTGGCCATACACAGTGCAAATAGCACTCGCGTCTGTTCCCAGCAATTGCACTGAATTGGACGCAGGAGAAACTTCTGTTCTTGTCAATTTCCTAGGCAGAGTGGAACTAGCTATGGCCCTTGTGTGTAGGAAGCACAGTTCTTTTGTTCTGAGCAAGCTGACTGTTCTGGCTCTATAGGAAACACAGTAGAGTAGAAGAGTGCTGCTTTCTCAAAAGCAGAGTCTGTTTCTTATAAGGCGAGCTAGAGTTCAATTCCCTTTCATAAAGAGAGTTGAATCACAAGTAGTTTCTGGTCCTAGCAGCAAGAGTTGTTTTCTGGTAAGGAGAGTCACTATTGTGCTCAATTGCCCATAGACAGTACAAACAGCACTGGCGTATGTTCCCAGCAAGTGCAGTGCATTGGACGCAAGAGAAACTTCTGTTCTTGTCAGTTTCCTAAGCAGAGTTGAACTAGATATGGCCCTTGTGTGTAGGAAGCACAGTTCTTTGGTTCTGATCAAGCTGACTGTTCTGGCTTTATAGGAATCACATTAGAATAGAAGAGTATCGCTTTCTCTAAAGCAGAGTGTGTTTCTTGTAAGGCGAGCTAGAGTTCAATTCCCTTTCATAAACGGAGTTGAATCACATGCAGATTCGGGTCCTAGCAGCAAATTGTTTTTTGCTAAGAGAGACACTATTGTGCTCAAATGGCCATACACTGTGCAAATAGCACTCACGTCTGTTCCCAGCAAGTACAATGTATTGGACACAAGAGAAGCTACTATTCTTTTCAGTTTCCTAAGCAGTGTTGAACTAGATATGGCCCTTGTGTGTAGGAAGCACAGTTCTTTGGTTCTGAGCTTGCTGACTGTTCTGGCTCTATACTAAACACAGTAGAGTAGAAGAGTGCTGCTTTCTCAAAAGCAGAGTCTGTTTCTTGTAAGGCGAGCTAGAGTTCAATTCCCTTTCATAAAGAGAGTTGAATCACATGCAGTTTCTGGTCCTAGCAGCAAGAGTTGTTTTCTGGTCAGGAGAGTCACTATTGTGCTCAATTGCCCATAGACAGTACAAACAGCACTGGCGTATGTTCCCAGCAAGTGCAGTGCATTGGACGCAAGAGAAACTACTGTTCTTGTCAGTTTCCTAATTAGAGTTGAAATAGATATGGCCCTAGTGTGTAGGAAGCACAGTTCTTTGGTTCTGAGAATGCTGAATTTTCTGGCTCTATAGGAAACACAGTAGAGTAGAAGAGTGGTGCTTTTTCAAATGCAGAGTGTGTTTCTTGTAAGGCGAGCTATAGTTCAATTCCCTTTCATAAACGGAGTTGAATCACATGCAGTTTCTGCTCCTAGCAGCATGAATTGTTTTCTGGTAATGAGAGTCACTATAGTGCTCAATTGGCCATTCCCAGTGCAAATAGCACTTGCACCCTTTTCCCAGCAAGTGCAGTGTATTGGACGCAAGATAAACTACTGTTCTTGTAAGTTTCCAAAGGAGAGTTGAACTAGATATGGCCCTTGTGTGTAGGAAGCACAGTTCTTTTGTTCTGAGCAAGCTGACTGTTCGGGCTCTATGGGAAACAGTTGAGTAGAAGAGTGTTGCTTTCTCAAAAGCAGAGTGTGTTTCTTGTAAGGCGAGCTAGAGTTCAATTCCCTTTCATAAACGGAGTTGAATCACATGAAGATTCGGGTCCTAGCAGCAAAATTGTTTTTTGGTAAGGAGAGACACTATTGTGCTCAAATGGCCATACACAGTGCAAATAGCCCTCGCGTCTGTTCCCAGCAAGTACAGTGTATTGGACATAAGAGAAGCTACGCTTCTTGTCAGTTTCTTAAGCAGTGTTGAACTAGATATGGCCCTTGTGTGTAGGAAACACAGTTCTTTGGTTCTGAGCATGCTGACTGTTCTGGCTCTATAGGAAACACAGTAGAGTAGAAGAGTGCTGCTTTCTCAAAAGCAGAGTATGTTTCTTGTAAGGCGAGCTAGAGTTCAATTCCCTTTCATAAAGAGAGTTGAATCACATGCAGTTTCTGCTCCTAGCAGCAAGAGTTGTTTTCTGGTAAGGAGAGTCACTATTGTGCTCAATTGGCCATACCCAGTGCAAATATCACTCCGCCAGTTCCAAGCAAGTGCCGTGTATTGGACGCAAGAGAAACTACTGTTCTTGTCAGTTTCCTAAGCAGAGTTCAACTAGATATGGCCCTTTGTGTAGGAAGCACAGTTCTTTATTTCTGAGCAAGCTGACTGTTCTGGCTCTATGGGAAACAGTAGAGTAGAAGAGTGCTGCTTTCTCAAAAGCAGAGTGTGTTTCTTGTAAGGCAAGCTAGAGTTGAATTCCGTTTCATAAACGGAGTTGAATCACATGCAGTTTCTACTCCTAGTAGCAAGATTTGTTTTCTGGTGAGGAGTGTCACTATTGTGCTCAATTGGCCATACACAGTGCAAATAGCACTCGTGTCTGTTCCCAGCAATTGCACTGAATTGGACGCAAGAGAAACTTCTGTTCTTGTCAATTTCCTAGGCAGAGTTGAACTAGATATGGCCCTAGTGTGTAGGAAGCACAGTTCTTTTGTTCTGAGCAAGCTGACTGTTCTGGCTCTATAGGAAACACAGTAGAGTAGAAGAGTGATGCTTTCTCAAAAGCAGAGTCTGTTTCTTATAAGGCGAGCTAGAGTTCAATTCCCTTTCATAAAGAGAGTTGAATCACAAGCAGTTTCTGGTCCTAGCAGCAAGAGTTGTTTTCTGGTAAGGAGAGTCACTATTGTGCTCAATTGCCCATAGACAGTACAAACAGCACTGGCGTATGTTCCCAGCAAGTGCCGTGTATTGGACGCAAGAGAAACTACTGTTCTTGTCAGTTTCCTAAGCAGAGTTGAACTAGATATGGCCCTAATGTGTAGGAAGCACAGTTCTTTGGTTCTGAGCATGCTGAATGTTCTGGCTCTATAGGAAACACAGTAGAGTAGAAGAGTGCTGCTTTCTCAAATGCAGAGTGTGTTTCTTGTAAGGCGAGCTAGAGTTCAATTCCCTTTCATAAACGGAGTTGAATCACATGCAGTTTCTGGTCCTAGCGCCAAGATTTGTTTTCTGGTAATGAGAGTCACTATAGTGCTCAATTGGCCATTCCCAGTGCAAATAGCACTCGCGCCTTTTTCCCAGCAAGTGCAGTGTATTGGACGCAAGATAAACTACTGTTCTTGTAAGTTTCCAAAGGAGAGTTGAACTAGATATGGCCCTTGTGTGTAGGAAGCACAGTTCTTTTGTTCTGAGCAAGCTGACACTTCGGGCTCTATGGGAAACAGTTGAGTAGAAGAGTGCTGCTTTCTCAAAAGCAGAGTATGTTTCTTGTAAGGCGAGGTAGAGTTCAATTCCCTTTCATTAACGGAGTTGAATCACATGCAGTTTCTGTTCCTAGCAGCAAGAGTAGATTTCTGGTAAGGAGAGTCACTATTTTGCTCAAATGGCCATACACAGTGCAAATAGCACTCGCGTCTGTTCCCAGCAATTGTACTGAATTGGACACAAGAGAAACTTCTGTTCTTGTCAGTTTCTTAAGCAGAGTTGAACTAGATATGGCCCTAGTGTGTAGGAAGCACAGTTCTTTGGTTCTGAGCAAGCTGACTGTCTGGCACTATAGGAAACACAGTAGAGTAGAAGAGTGCTGCTTTCTCAAAAGCAGAGTGTGTTTCTTGTAAGGCGAGCTAGAGTTCAATTCCCTTTCTTAAACGGAGTTGAATCAAATGCAGATTCTGGTCCTTGCAGCAAAATTGTTTTTTGGTAAGGAGAGACACTATTGTGCTCAAATGGCCATACAGGGTGCAAATAGCACTCGCGTCTGTTCCCAGCAAGTACAGTGTATTGGACACAAGAGAAGCTACTGTTCTTGTCAGTTTCCTAAGGAGTGTTGAACTAGATATGGCCCTTGTGTGTAGGAAGCACAGTTCTTTGGTTCTGAGCATGCTGACTGTTCTGGCTCTATAGGAAACACAGTAGAGTAGAAGAGTGCTGCTTTCTCCAAAGCAGAGTCTGTTTCTTGTAAGGCGAGCTAGAGTTCAATTCCCTTTCATGAAGAGAGTTGAATCACATGCAGTTTTTGGTCCTAGCAGCAAGAGTTGTTTTCTGGTAAGCAGAGTCACTATTGTGCTCAATTGCCCATAGACAGTACAAACAGCACTGGCGTATGTTCCCAGCAAGTGCAGTCCATTGGACGCAAGAGAAACTACTGTTCTTGTCAGTTTCCTAAGCAAAGTTGAACTAGATATGGCCCTAGTGTGTAGGAAGCACAGTTCTTTAGTTCTGAGCAAGCTGACTGTCTGGCTCTATAGGAAACACAGTAGAGTAGAAGAGTGCTGCTTTCTCAAAAGCAGAGTCTGTTTCTTGTAAAGCGAGCTAGAGTTCAATTCCCTTTCATGAAGAGAGTTGAATCACATGCAGTTTCTGGTCCTAGCAGCAAGAGTTTTTTTCTGGTATGGAGAGTCACTATTGTGCTCATTTCCCCATACACAGTGCAAATAGCACTCGCGTCTGTTCCCAGCAAGTGCAGTGTATTGGACGAAAGAGAAACTACTGTTCTTGTCAGTTTCCTAAGCAGAGTTGAACTAGATATGGCCCTTGTGTGTAGGAAGCACAGTTTTTTTTGTTCTGAGCAAGCTGTCTGTTCTGGCTTTATAGGAAACACATTAGAATAGAAGAGTATCGCTTTCTCTAAAGCAGAGTGTGTTTCTTGTAAGGCGAGCTAGAGTTCAATTCCCTTTCATAAACGGAGTTGAATCACATGCAGATTCTGGTCCTAGCAGCAAAATTGTTTTTTGGTAAGGAGAGACACTATTGTGCTCAAATGGCCATACACAGTGCAAATAGCACTCGCGTCTGTTCCCAGCAAGTACAGTGTATTGGACATAAGAGAAGCTACGCTTCTTGTCAGTTTCTTAAGCAGTGTTGAACTAGATATGGCCCTTGTGTGTAGGAAGCACAGTTCTTTGGTTCTGAGCATGCTGACTGTTCTGGCTCTATAGGAAACACAGTAGAGTAGAAGAGTGCTGCTTTCTCAAAAGCAGAGTATGTTTCTTGTTAGGCGAGCTAGAGTTCAATTCCCTTTCATAAAGAGAGTTGAATCACATGCAGTTTCTGGTCCTAGCAGCAAGAGTTGTTTTCTGGTAAGGAGAGTCACTATTGTGCTCAATTGGCCATACCCAGTGCAAATATCACTCCGCCAGTTCCAAGCAAGTGCCGTGTATTGGACGCAAGAGAAACTACTGTTCTTGTCAGTTTCCTAAGCAGAGTTGAACTAGATATGGCCCTTTGTGTAGGAAGCACAGTTCTTTATTTCTGAGCAAGCTGACTGTTCTGGCTCTATGGGAAACAGTAGAGTACAAGAGTGCTGCTTTCTCAAAAGCAGAGTGTGTTTCTTGTAAGGCGAGCTAGAGTTGAATTCCGTTTCATAAACGGAGTTGAATCACATGCAGTTTCACTCCTAGTAGCAAGAGTTGTTTTCTGGTGAGGAGTGTCACTATTGTGCTCAATTGGCCATACACAGTGCAAATAGCACTCGCGTCTGTTCCCAGCAATTGCACTGAATTGGACGCAAGAGAAACTTCTGTTCTAGTCAATTTCCTAGGCAGAGTTGAACTAGATATGGCCCTTGTGTGTAGGAAGCACAGTTCTTTTGTTCTGAGCAAGCTGACTGTTCTGGCTCTATAGGAAACACAGTAGAGTAGAAGAGTGCTGCTTTCTCAAAAGCAGAGTCTGTTTCTTATAAGGCGAGCTAGAGTTCAATTCCCTTTCATAAAGAGAGTTGAATCACAAGCAGTTTCTGGTCCTAGCAGCAAGAGTTGTTTTCTGGTAAGGAGAGTCACTATTGTGCTCAATTGCCCATAGACAGTACAAACAGCACTGGCGTATGTTCCCAGCAAGTGCAGTGCATTGGACGCAAGAGAAACTACTGTTCTTGTCAGTTTCCTAAGCAGAGTTGAACTAGATATGGCCCTAGTGTGTAGGAAGCACAGTTCTTTGGTTCTGAGCATGCTGAATGTTCTGGCTTTATAGGAAACACATTCGAATAGAAGAGTATCGCTTTCTCTAAAGCAGAGTGTGTTTCTTGTAAGGCGAGCTAGAGTTCAATTCCCTTTCATAAACGGAGTTGAATCACATGCAGATTCTGGTCCTAGCAGCAAAATTGTTTTTTGGTAAGGAGAGACACTGTTGTGCTCAAATGGCCATACACTGTGCAAATAGCACTCGCGTCTGTTCCCAGCAAGTACAATGTATTGGATACAAGAGAAGCTACTATTCTTTTCAGTTTCCTAAGCAGTGTTGAACTAGATATGGCCCTTGTGTGTAGGAAGCACAGTTCTTTGGTTCTGAGCTTGCTGACTGTTCTGGCTCTATACTAAACACAGTAGAGTAGAAGAGTGCTGCTTTCTCAAAAGCAGAGTCTGTTTCTTGTAAGGCGAGGTAGAGTTCAATTCCCTTTCATAAAGAGAGTTGAATCACATGCAGTTTCTGGTCCTAGCAGCAAGAGTTGTTTTCTGGTCAGGAGAGTCACTATTGTGCTCAATTGCCCATAGACAGTACAAACAGCACTGGCGTATGTTCCCAGCAAGTGCAGTGCATTGGACGCAAGAGAAACTACTGTTCTTGTCAGTTTCCTAATTAGAGTTGAACTAGATATGGCCCTAGTGTGTAGGAAGCACAGTTCTTTGGTTCTGAGAATGCTGAATTTTCTGGCTCTATAGGAAACACAGTAGAGTAGAAGAGTGGTGCTTTTTCAAATGCAGAGTGTGTTTCTTGTAAGGCGAGCTAGAGTTCAATTCCCTTTCATAAACGGAGTTGAATCACATGCAGTTTCTGGTCCTAGCAGCAAGATTTGTTTTCTGGTAATGAGAGTCACTATAGTGCTCAATTGGCCATTCCCAGTGCAAATAGCACTTGCACCTTTTTCCCAGCAAGTGCAGTGTATTGGACGCAAGATAAACTACTGTTCTTGTAAGTTTCCAAAGGAGAGTTGAACTAGATATGGCCCTTGTGTGTAGGAAGCACAGTTCTTTTGTTCTGAGCAAGCTGACACTTCGGGCTCTATGGGAAACAGTTGAGTAGAAGAGTGCTGCTTTCTCAAAAGCAGAGTGTGTTTCTTGTAAGGCGAGGTAGAGTTCAATTCCCTTTCATTAACGGAGTTGAATCACATGCAGTTTCTGGTCCTAGCAGCAAGAGTAGATTTCTGGTAAGGAGAGTCACTATTTTGCTCAAATGGCCATACACAGTGCAAATAGCACTCGCGTCTGTTCCCAGCAATTGTACTGAATTGGACACAAGAGAAACTTCTGTTCTTGTCAGTTTCTTAAGCGGAGTTGAACTAGATATGGCCCTTGTGTGTAGGAAGCACAGTTCTTTGGTTCTGAGCAAGCTGACTGTCTGGCTCTATAGGAAACACAGTAGAGTAGAAGAGTGCTGCTTTCTCAAAAGCAGAGTGTGTTTCTTGTAAGGCGAGCTAGAGTTCAATTCCCTTTCATAAACGGAGTTGAATCAAATGCAGATTCTGGTCCTTGCAGCAAAATTGTTTTTTGCTAAGGAGAGACACTATTTTGCTCAAATGGCCATACAGGGTGCAAATAGCACTCGCGTCTGTTCCCAGCAAGTACAGTGTATTGGACACAAGAGAAGCTACTGTTCTTGTCAGTTTCCTAAGGAGTGTTGAACTAGATATGGCCCTTGTGTGTAGGAAGCACAGTTCTTTGGTTCTGAGCATGCTGACTGTTCTGGCTCTATAGGAAACACAGTAGAGTAGAAGAGTGCTGCTTTCTCCAAAGCAGAGTCTGTTTCTTGTAAGGCGAGCTAGAGTTCAATTCCCTTTCATGAAGAGAGTTGAATCACATGCAGTTTCTGGTCCTAGCAGCAAGAGTTGTTTTCTGGTAAGGAGAGTCACTATTGTGCTCAATTGCCCATAGACAGTACAAACAGCACTGGCGTATGTTCCCAGCAAGTGCAGTGCATTAGACGCAAGAGAAACTACTGTTCTTGTCAGTTTCCTAAGCAAAGTTGAACTAGATATGGCCCTAGTGTGTAGGAAGCACAGTTCTTTAGTTCTGAGCAAGCTGACTGTCTGGCTCTATAGGAAACACAGTAGAGTAGAAGAGTGCTGCTTTCTCAAAAGCAGAGTCTGTTTCTTGTAAAGCGAGCTAGAGTTCAATTCCCTTTCATAAACGGAGTTGAATCACATGCAGATTCTGGTCCTAGCAGCAAAATTGTTTTTTGGTAAGGAGAGACACTATTGTGCTCAAATGGCCATACACAGTGCAAATAGCACTCGCGTCTGTTCCCAGCAAGTACAATGTTTTGGACACAAGAGAAGCTACTATTCTTTTCAGTTTCCTAAGCAGTGTTGAACTAGATATGGCCCTTGTGTGTAGGAAGCACAGTTCTTTGGTTCTGAGCTTGCTGACTGTTCTGGCTCTATACTAAACACAGTAGAGTAGAAGAGTGCAGCTTTCTCAAAAGCAGAGTGTGTTTCTTGTAAGGCGAGCTAGAGTTCAATTCCCTTTCATAAAGAGAGTTGAATCACATGCAGTTTCTGGTCCTAGCAGCAAAATTGTTTTTTGGTAAGGAGAGTCACTATTGTGCTCAATTGCCCATAGACAGTACAAACAGCACTGGCGTATGTTCCCAGCAAGTGCAGTGCATTGGACGCAAGAGAAACTACTGTTCTTGTCAGTTTCCTAATTAGAGTTGAACTAGATATGGCCCTAGTGTGTTGGAAGCACAGTTCTTTGGTTCTGAGAATGCTGAATTTTCTGGCTCTATAGGAAACACAGTAGAGTAGAAGAGTGGTGCTTTTTCAAATGCAGAGTGTGTTTCTTGTAAGGCGAGCTATAGTTCAATTCCCTTTCATAAACGGAGTTGAATCACATGCAGTTTCTGCTCCTAGCAGCATGAATTGTTTTCTGGTAATGAGAGTCACTATAGTGCTCAATTGGCCATTCCCAGTGCAAATAGCACTTGCACCCTTTTCCCAGCAAGTGCAGTGTATTGGACGCAAGATAAACTACTGTTCTTGTAAGTTTCCAAAGGAGAGTTGAACTAGATATGGCCCTTGTGTGTAGGAAGCACAGTTCTTTTGTTCTGAGCAAGCTGACTGTTCGGGCTCTATGGGAAACAGTTGAGTAGAAGAGTGTTGCTTTCTCAAAAGCAGAGTGTGTTTCTTGTAAGGCGAGCTAGAGTTCAATTCCCTTTCATAAACGGAGTTGAATCACATGAAGATTCGGGTCCTAGCAGCAAAATTGTTTTTTGGTAAGGAGAGACACTATTGTGCTCAAATGGCCATACACAGTGCAAATAGCCCTCGCGTCTGTTCCCAGCAAGTACAGTGTATTGGACATAAGAGAAGCTACGCTTCTTGTCAGTTTCTTAAGCAGTGTTGAACTAGATATGGCCCTTGTGTGTAGGAAACACAGTTCTTTGGTTCTGAGCATGCTGACTGTTCTGGCTCTATAGGAAACACAGTAGAGTAGAAGAGTGCTGCTTTCTCAAAAGCAGAGTATGTTTCTTGTAAGGCGAGCTAGAGTTCAATTCCCTTTCATAAAGAGAGTTGAATCACATGCAGTTTCTGGTCCTAGCAGCAAGAGTTGTTTTCTGGTAAGGAGAGTCACTATTGTGCTCAATTGGCCATACCCAGTGCAAATATCACTCCGCCAGTTCCAAGCAAGTGCCGTGTATTGGACGCAAGAGAAACTACTGTTCTTGTCAGTTTCCTAAGCAGAGTTCAACTAGATATGGCCCTTTGTGTAGGAAGCACAGTTCTTTATTTCTGAGCAAGCTGACTGTTCTGGCTCTATGGGAAACAGTAGAGTAGAAGAGTGCTGCTTTCTCAAAAGCAGAGTGTGTTTCTTGTAAGGCAAGCTAGAGTTGAATTCCGTTTCATAAACGGAGTTGAATCACATGCAGTTTCTACTCCTAGTAGCAAGATTTGTTTTCTGGTGAGGAGTGTCACTATTGTGGTCAATTGGCCATACACAGTGCAAATAGCACTCGTGTCTGTTCCCAGCAATTGCACTGAATTGGACGCAAGAGAAACTTCTGTTCTTGTCAATTTCCTAGGCAGAGTTGAACTAGATATGGCCCTAGTGTGTAGGAAGCACAGTTCTTTTGTTCTGAGCAAGCTGACTGTTCTGGCTCTATAGGAAACACAGTAGAGTAGAAGAGTGCTGCTTTCTCAAAAGCAGAGTCTGTTTCTTATAAGGCGAGCTAGAGTTCAATTCCCTTTCAAAGAGAGAGTTGAATCACAAGCAGTTTCTGGTCCTAGCAGCAAGAGTTGTTTTCTGGTAAGGAGAGTCACTATTGTGCTCAATTGCCCATAGACAGTACAAACAGCACTGGCGTATGTTCCCAGCAAGTGCAGTGCATTGGACGCAA